>NC_141941.1:12092879-12279200 GCF_057802395.1 Ceratotherium simum simum
ATGGTATATTTGCGAGATATTAAAATAGAGTAAATTTTTTTTGGTAATCATTCACAAAATACACAAGTAAAATCATTATGCTCTATAACATAAACTTACACAGTGCTATATGCCAATAGTATCTTAATAAAACAGTGGTAAATAAAACAAAACATTTTGATATACATAAGGGTCACAAAATTTTACTTGGTGTAAATAATGACACCTAAACAAACTAAAACAGCAGAATATGTAGTTCAGTGCATTGTGATGCAGATAAAAATCAAATCATTTGCATAAAAGTAACTGATTCTGATAAAAATTTCAGTGAATTAAAAGTTAATTAGAATTTTTAACTTATATTTTTAAAAATTGATCAATAAGAAATGTATTCTTAAATTATCTCTGAAAAACACTTTTTTATCCAAATTTTAAGTGTTTTGTATAATTCTGATTTCAAGACAAATAGGGACAGAATCAAAACATTTTGTTTGATCCAAGTTGTCTCAGGGAAAATGGCCAGGACAGCAGAGCAGAGTCAAATGGAAGAGTAAAACTGGCAAGACTAAATTGTCCTGTGCTCGTATCTATGTATTTTTCACTTTTTTAATAAAATATATTTAATTAATGAAAAATACACATAACATAAAACACTATCTTAAACATTTCATGTATATATTTCATTAAGTATATTAAGTTCATTAAGTAAATTTCAAGTGTATTAAATGCATTAATATTGTTGTGCAACTGTAACCACAATCATCTTCAGAACACTTTTCATCTTGCAAAACTGAAAACACGTGATCCTAATATATGATTTTGAAAGAAAAGTCCAATTACTCAATACAGCATACAAGATAAATTTTATGTTTGATTCTTTAATCTGGGAGCCGTGGGATGACAGCAAATGACATACTTCTGAAAAAGACTCTAGTAGGAAGAGCAATGTCTCTCAAAATATTTCCACATACTAGTCTCTAGAATGCTCTTTTTTTGTGTGTGAGAAAGACCAGCCCTGAGCTAACATCCTTGCCAATCCTCCTCTTTTTGCTAAGGAAGACCAGCTCTGAGCTAACATCTATTGCCAATCCTCCTTTTTTTCCCCAAACCCCCAGTAGATAGTTGTAAGTCATAGTTGCGCATCCTTCTAGTTGCTGTATGTGCAATGCCACCTCAGCATGGCCAGAGAAGCGGTGCATTTGTGTGCACCTGAGATCAAAACCTGGGCCTCCAGTAGCAGAGCACGAGAACTTAACTGCTAAGTCATGGGGTTGGGCCCTGGAATTTTTGATATGTTATGTTATATTTGATGTTAGTGTCATTAAGTCAATTCTGACTCCTAGCGACCACGTGTACAGCAGAGTAGAACCCTGCCCCATCTCTTTGTGCCATCTTCTCACCTTCTGTTGCTGTATCAGATCAGACAATGCTCTGCTGCTATTTATGGCCAATTTTTTCAGAATTGCCAAGGTCCTTCTTCCTAGTTATATTATATGGCAAAGGAAAGTTAAGGTTGCAAATGGAATTCAGGTTGCTAATCAGTTGACCTTTAGATAGAGAGATTATCTTGATTATCTAGAGGGCCTAATAAAATCACTGTAGTCCTCTAGCAGTGGAAGATGGAAGAAGAGTTTGAGTCAGAGAGACTTGAAGATGCTATGATGCTGGCTTTGATGGTAGAAAAAGGGAACATAAGTCAAAGATGGCAGATGACCTTTAGATGCTGGCATAGGCAAGGAAATAAATTCTCTTGTAGAGCCTGCAGCAACCCAGTGCTGCAGATGTCTTAATTTTTTGTTCAAGGAAAGTAAAATTCAGCATGGTATTTCATTCATTTAGATTTTATTGATTAAATATGTTTTCTGTTAAAAATTCCACTTTGAGTCAATAAGAAATCCACAGTCAATTTGGAGCTATTCAGCCCCATTACTTCTATAAAATGAGAATGCCTTTTTACAACATCCACGAGTCTAAAATTATTGCCATTCATTTCCTCCTCTTGACTCCAACAATTTTTAAATTTGATTCACATTTATTGCGGCTTTCAAGATGCTGTTTTGGTTCAAGAACAAAATTTTTTAAATGGAATCTTCAAATAATTTTTAAATTCACATGTGAAGCTTGTTTACTAGCAATATGTGGGCTAAATTTATATTATAACTATTCTGAACCAGCAAATAAATCTTTAAATTTGTAAAGATAATTAAAATAGCTAACAGGATCCTGGGGAGAGTTAGTGATCCCCAGCGACAAAGTTAAATTAAATTAATATAGCTAAATGTTCATGAGAATGTTCATGACAAAGAAAATCATGCAGAGGAAAATAAATTGGTCCTAGTCATGAGGCTCAAAGTCCTGATCATTATTTCTAAAAACTTGGGAGGAATAAGAATCTGTGTTTCTATAAGTGTGGGAGGAGTGGGGAAGAGAATTTACAACATAAAAATTTATCACAACAGTCATGGAATTAATATCTCAATAGCTCAGTAGAACTACCAGTCATTCCTAATAATAAAACAGGAAATTCATTTATTCTCATGATTTCCCCTGAAGGATGACTAAGAGCTGTGATGAAAAATGTCCTCAACAATATTCCATTTGGGAATGTGTGCAGTAGTAAAGAGATGATTCATGATGCGTTGTTGAATAAAGGCTCAATTCAGACCAAGAAAAGTCCAACTCAGCAGACCATGTCTCATGTGCATCTCGTTTAGTTACTCCAAGACTGACCTCTAAACAGGATGGAATATGCAGTGCCTAACTGACTGTCAAGTGCACTCTGACCCCACTGTTGTTTAATTCATATAGAGGAGTAGGTCACAAACTGTCGTCAGGTTGAGGACTACCTCATTTTACTTTACCATTTTTCACTGTAAATGTACTCACAGAGGCACATTATTATATTGATTTGTTTCAGAGACAAGTGTGTAATAATAATGTTTTCCCCTTTCTCAGCCAGTCTCATGAGTTTGAAAATGTTAATGTCTTCTTGAGATTTGGGACCCAGTAAGTTGGGTGATCACACCCTGAGCTGAGGTTAACTGTGATCCTGCAGAAACCAACACTCTGTCTGGGCAGCTTTTCTCTTAGTCTTCTCAACACAAGAAGTGTTTTTTTCTTTTAACTGTTCCCTCTATGTTGAGACTAGAAGAGTGAAAATACATAAACAATAACCCTTCAGATTCAGTGTTTTTAGGGGACACCAATGTCTGTCTGTTAGACATTCAGGACCCTGTTGAGAAGGAAAAATTATGTCTCTCACTTATTTATTTGAATAGGGTGGAAACCTGAGCTTATAGGCAAATGAATGTTTCTCAGAAGACATAATAAAAAATGTAGGGAAACTAAAGAGAGGAAACTGTGCTATAGGGATGCAGTTTCAGTGGTTTGGAGTATTTAAAGGTATTATAGAATTATTTTAATTTTTGTAAACTTGTTATTGGTATTTTTTTAAATTATCCTTTTCTTTTAGATATACTTGCTGAAATTGCTTAAATTTTTATGGATAAAATGATACAAAATCTGTGAATTCCTTAAAAATAATCCTTTTGTGGTGAGTAGAAGTCAAATGGCCAGGTTACTGATAAAAAATGACATACCACTAGTGGATAATTGTTGAACACAGGAATGGATACGTGGAAGGGAGGCCATTACATGCTTTTCTCTAATTCTGTGTGTGTGTGAATTTTTCCATAATCAAAAGGTTTTTAATGGCCTCAGTGGGAGGGGACATATTCTTCTGACATCAGTGATACACTCAAGAGACAAAAACCATTTCCCTTATGAATATGGGCCCCAGATTCCTAGCAGTTATGTCTAGAGATTGTAGCAATAGAAAATTTTATTTGATGAGAATTCAGCTTCTGGAGCTCAATAAAGTTTACACCTCCTGCCCTCATCCTCAGTTCACCAATCTAAAGACAGGAGGAAATTCTTTTGTACCCCCAGAAACATCACCGTGGTCTAGGGACCCATTCTTAACATCATCTCCCTGATGTTGAGGACAGAGTTGTTGCCTACACCATTCACTTGCCTGGAGACACCAGATTCACAAAACACATACTCTAGATGACCCGATCTGAGTAGGAAGAACAACACAGTACATTCTTGGGAAATTAAATAATATGGAGTAGAAGCTGTTCCCTTAGGAGTTGAACCAGTGGTAAGAAAATTGGGAAAGTCTATAGATTCAAAATAATTCAAAAAATTCAAGTGCTTAACCAAGAAAAGCCTCAGTTTTAACTGCAGCCTCTTGTCTCTCAGCATCTCCCTTGCTCTCTGTGGAAACATTATTTCCAGAGCCTTCTTCTTCCTCATCGGGACTGTCTTTCTCCTAGTTCCCTCCCTGATGAACTTGAGCTTCCCCTAACATTTACCATTGACCAGTCTCCTCCTGCTCACCTTACTAGCACTTGCACATCAGAAGGATTGTACTCCCTGTTAACTCACACGTTCAATGAATATGCCCAGCCACTTTCAGTTGTCTCTGCAATATGCATATGATAGACTCTCATCCCATCTGTTTCTATGGAGACAAAATGAGATGATTCGGAAAAAAAGATCAGCACAGTTCCCACATCTGGTAAGTGTTATTAAATACGAGTTATTGTTTATATCATTTTCTGATCACCATAACTGAGCTAGACTCTGACCCATGTATGTTATATTTTTGTACTATTCCTTTTTCTTTTGTTGTGAGGAAGATCAACCCTGAGCTATCATCCAATGCCAATCCTCCTTTTTTTGCTAAGGAAGACTGGCACTGGGTTAACACCTGTTAACAGCCCATCTTCGTCTACATTATATGGGATGCCACTACAGCATGGATTGATGAGCAGTGTGTTGGTGTGTGCCCGGGATCCAAACAAGTGACCCCTGGGCCACCAACATGAGCGTGCACACTTAATTGATGCACCACCAGGCCGGCCCCTGTACTATTTCTAATAGGATATTTTTCCTATTATATATCTATTTATTGCTGGAAATAGAGAAGAAAGTAATACGTGTTCATTTTTTGTTAATCTAGCCCTACTAAAATTACATATTAGTTATAATTGCTTTCCAATTGAATTCAGCTATCAAATTTTAGCGTTTGAACATGTGATCAATTTACTTTTACCCAAAAATTGAACCTATGGTTGCTTTTTCTTCTTTGGCTGCATTGGTTTGAAATTTGAGGGCAGTGTTGAATCTTGTGGTGGCTGACATATTTGTATTCCATATGATCCTCATAAGATTCCTCACATATTTTTGAATAAGGTATGACATTAGCTGATGATCAAGAAAGCTATTTTATCATAGTTAAGAAACATCCTATTTACAGTTTTTCAGAACTATTTTCATGCATTGCCTTTTGCATCATTTAGGATTATCCTATTATACTTGGATAAATTTTTCTGCTGATTTGCTTGAACGTGATAAATTCTCAATATAAAATGCTCATTTCTTTCTTAGGTTGAATGCTTCTTGCTCATCATATTTGGTTTGCTTATAATTGATAAATATATTTTGTTGTTACTTTGAGCTTTTTCCATATACACTAACTAATAAGATTAAGAGGTGATTTTCATTATATGGTTGGTATTGTAACAAGTTGTTTATGTATTATGTTTTAAAAATAGATTTCACGAGATTTTTAAATTACTAATTACCCTCATGTTTTTTATGGGTGATAAATTTGGCTGATGACTCAATTTGTCCTTTGATGATATGTCCATTATATATTTTAATTAATCAAGTGTGTAGAAAATATCATAACATTCTTCTAGTGTACAGGCGTATATACAGGCACAGGCCTTTTAATTGTTACTTTCTTATTAAGATAACAATAATAATAATTATTAAGGCATTTAAAAATAAAGTACAAAAGATAGTCAAAAGGCATATGAGAAGACAGAGGCTGGCTGGCCAGGCGTCAGGACATTTGAACAAATGAGGCCTGAACAAGTGTAATCATGGGCCATGGAGCAGAGCACTTAATAGTGTGGACTCTGAGGTTTACCTGCCTGGGTTGAAACTCCTATGCTATGTGTATTAAGTTGAATGGTATCCCCCGAAATTTATATCCACTTTTTCCTATTCCTCAGAATGTGATCTTCTTTGGAAATAGAGTCTTTGAAGATGTAAATAATTAAGTTAAGATGAAGTTATACTAGACTAGAGTAGGTACAAAATCCAATAACTGCTGTCCTTATAAGAGAAGAGATAAATAACACGGGGAAGGATGCCATGTGCTAAGAGCAGCAGGAATTGGAGTGATACAGCTGCAAGCTAAAAATCACCAATGATTTCTGGAAAACACCAAAAGCTAGAAAGAGGTAAGAAGAGATTCTCCCTTAGAGTCTTCAGGGGGAATGTGGACCTGAGGACACTTTGATTTCTGACTTCTGGCCTCCAGAACTGTAAGAGAGTAAATTTCTATTATTTTATGCCATCTATTTGTGGTGATATGTTAGAACAGCCCTCAGAAACATATACACTCCCTCTTAATATATGGTGCCACTGTGGAAAATATCAACCTACACGTGCCTCAGTTGTTCCATCTGTGAAATGGACCTGTAACAATGCTTGCCTTATAAGGGTATTCTGAAGCTTAAATGGACTATTGTTTATAAAGCATCATGTATTAAGTAAATGTTGGCTATTATAATGGAAGAGGGATTATTTTGTATGATTTGTCTCCCCCTCCATATTATAAAGCCACCTTTTTTCCTTTTGTGATGCCCACCACTAAGGATAAGCCGCAAAGCTCCTTGCCCCCAGAAAGAATGAGAATATGAAGTAGGCCAGAATTTCTCAACCATGGCACTATTGACATTTTGGGCCAGATAATTATCTGCTGTGTAGTTTTCCTATGCATTATAGGATGTTGAGTAGCATTCCTGGTCTCCACCAACTAGATACCAGTTGCGCACACTTTGTCTCCTAGTTGTGATAATTAAAACTGTCTCCATCTTGCCAAATGTAGCCAAATGTCTTATAGGGGTGGAAAACAGTTGATAAACACTGATATGATATTGGAGGAGTGTCTGTTAAAAAGGAAGAGAAAATAAAAATCTTCAGGTACAAAATCCTATAAGGAGTGTGGTATAAGCTAAAAAGTAAGAAAAGGGAGTTTATGTCTCGGGCACCATTTGGGAATCATAGAGAATATGGCCACATAATTTGAATTAAAGTGGGATTGCCCAAGCAGAGGTGGAATGTCTGTGCAGGGTGGCAAGCCAGAGAGCAACACTGGGTTTCAACCTCATCCGCCTCTGTATATGGGTCCCACAGAACACCACTAGGTTTCTGGAGGCCCAGAAAAGAACACAGAAGGCTGAGGTGAGAGTGTACAGATTGGAAAGACTCCTGGAGTGCGAGGTCAAATAATGCCACCCAGTGTCTTCTACTGACAGCCTATCTCAGGGGACATATTGAGATTCACTGGGAGGAGCAAGGTTCTGATGTGTTGGAAGGGGCTAATATGGGATGAAATCATCAGGAGACAGCCACAGGCTCTGATCCTGACCAAGAGAATGAAGGAAAGTTTTATTAGCCTGGACATTGGCAGAGTCAGCTGTGAGAGAGCCAGCACTGTCAATAGTTATAAATTCAAGTGATGGTGCAATGACACATATTTCACCATTACAAATATTGTGTGACTGTGAGGACACAGGCTTTTGATTTCTCAGGTATAAATCTGCATAGTTTTTCAATATGTGGGACAGCCTTGAAAATGATTCCCTTAGCTTTGCACATTTTAATCAATTGCTCCCCAGAGACTTTCTGTGGACCTTCCTGTCACCCTGTAACCCAAACAGTTCCACTCTCAGTCTTTTTCTAGTTCCACATCAGCTATTCTCACAATTAGGTTTACAACACCCTAGAAGTGGTAGCCAGCCTCCAAAACTGTCCCCACAGTTTCCTACCTCCTGATATTCACGCCTGGTATAGTTCTGTCCCATACTGAATAGGCCTGATGTGTGAAACAAATAAGATACAACAGAAATGGCAGTGTGTGACTCCTAAGTTTAGATCATAAGAGACATTGCAGCATCCCCCTTGCTGTCTCTTTTATTGCTTGCTCTAAAGGGAAACTAGCTACCATGTTGTGGGAACACTCAATTAGCCCCTTGCAGAGGCACTGAGGCTCTCCACCAACAGTCATATACCAGATACAAAAGCCTTAGTCAAGCTTCCTAATGATTACAGCACCAGCCAACATTCTGACGGCAACCTCATAAAATACTTGGAACAAGAACCACCCAGCCAAGTCACTCCTGAATTTCTGACTCACAGAAACTATGTGAGGTAATGAATGTAGATATTTGTTTTAAACCACTATGTTTTGTGTTAATTTTTTTATTATTGAGGTAACATTGTTTTATAATATATCATTGTTCCAAATGGCAAGATTTTATCTTTTTATGTCTGAGTAGTATTCCATTGTATATCTATACCACATCTTTGTCCATTTATCCATTGATAGGCACTTAGGTTGCTTCCACATCTTGGCTAATATGATTAATGCTGCAATGAACATAGGGGTGCATATCTTTTTGACTCAGTGTTTTTGTGTTCTTTGGATAAATACCCAGAAATGGAATTGCTGGATCATATGGTAGTTCTATTCTTTGCTGTTATTGTTGTTGTTGAAATTTGGCCCTGAGCTAACATCTGTTGCCAATTTCCCTCTTTTTCCTTGAGGAAGATTGTCCCTGAGTTAATCTGTGCCAATCTTTCCCTATTTTATATGTGGGATTCCACCACAGCATGGCTTGATGAGCCATGTATAGGTCCACACCTGGGATCTAAACATGCAAATCTTGGCTACTGAAGCTGAGTGCACAAACTTAACCACTGTGCCACTGGGCCAGCCCACTAGTTCTATTATTAATTTTTTGAGGAATCGCCATACTATTTTCCATAGGGACTGCACTAGTTTACACTGCCAACAGCAGTGTAGGAGTGTTCCCTTTTCTCTCCATCCTTCCCATTCTGACAGGCATGAAGTGATATCTCATGGTAGTTTTCATTTACATTTCCTTAAGAATTCGTGAGGTTGAACATCTATTCATGTGCTTGATGGCCATTTGTATATCTTCCTTGGAAAAATGTCTGTTTGAATCTTTTGCCCATTTTTTAATTGGGTTGTTTTGTTGTTGTTGAGTTGCATGAGTTCTTTATATATCTGGATGTTAACTCCTTATCAGATATATGATTTGCAAATACTTTCTCCCTATCAGTAGGTTGTTTTTCATTTTGTTGATGGTTCCTTCTGCTGTACAGAAGCTTTTTAGTTTGATGTAGTCCCATTTGTCTATTTTTTCATTCTCCTTGCCTTCCCTTGTGAGACATGATATTCAAAAAGATACTGCTAAGAGCAATGTCAAAGAGCATATTGCCTATACTTTCCTCTGGATTTTTAAGGTTTCAGGACTTATATTTAAGTATTTAATCATTTTGTGTTAATTTTTGTGTATGGTGTAAAATAACGGTCTACTTCCATTATTTTGCATGTGGCTGTCCAGTTTTGCCATCACCATTTATTGAAGAACTTTCTGTTCTCCATTGTATGTTCCTGGGTGCCTTGTCAAAAATAGTTGTCCACAGATGTGTGGTGTATTTCTGGACTTTGGATTCTGTTCCATTGATCTGAGTGTGTGCTTTTGTGCCAGAGACATGCTGTTTTGATTACTAGAGCTTTGCAGTATATTTTCAAACCAGAGAATGTGATACCTCCACCTTTGTTCATTTTTCTCAGGATTGCTTTGGCTATTCAGAATCTTTTGTTGTTCCATGTAAATTTTAGAATTCTTTGTTCTATTTCCTTGAAAAGTGTCATTGGGGCTTTGATAGATGTTGTACTGAATCTGTGGATAGCTGTAGGAAGTATGGACATTTTAGCTATGCTAATTCTTCCTATCTATGAACATGGAATATCTTTCCATTTCTTTGTGTCTTCTTCAATTTCTTTCCAGAATGCTTTATGGTTTTCAGTGTATAGATGTTTCACTTCTTTGGTTAAATTTATTCCATTCCCAATTTCTCTTTTTGACGTTTCATTGTTAGTACATAGAAACAAAACCAATTTTGTGTGGTGATTTTCACCCCTGAAACTTTACTGTATTCATTTCTTATTTTTAATAGTTTTTCTTGGATTCTTTAGGGTTTTCTATATGTAAAATCATGTCATCTGCAAACAGGGACAGTTTTACTTCTTCCTTTCCAACCTAGATCCCTTTTCTTTCTTTCTCTTGCCTGGTAGCTCTGGCTAGGACTTCAAATACCATGTTAAATAAGAATGGCAAAAATTGACCTCCTTATCTTCTTCCTGTTCTTAAAGGGATAGTTTTTGTTTTTTCACCATTGAATATGTTGTTAGCTGTCGGTTGTCATATATGGCCTTTATTAGGTAATTTCCTTCTATACTCAAATGGATGCTGTATCTCTTTGAATAATTTCTCTGCATCTATTGAGATGATCATGTGATTTTTATTCTTCGTTTTTTAATATGTTGTATCACATTGATTGATTTACAGATATTGAACCATCCCTGCATCCCTGGAATAAATCCCACTTGATCACCCTATATAATCTTTTTAATATATTATTGTATTTGATTTGCTAATATTTTGTTGAGGATTTTTGCACCCATGTTCATCGGTGATATTAACCTGTAATATTCTATTTCTATGTTGTCTTTTTTGGGTTTTCGTGTCAGGGTAATGTTGACATTGTAGAATGAGTGAGGAAGGGACCCTCCACTTGAACTTTTGAAAGAGTTTGAGAAGGATAGGTATTAAGTCTACTTTGAATGTTTGGTAGAATTCATAGGGGAAACCTTCTGGTCCTGGACTCCTTTTTTGGGGACCTTTTTTATTATTTATATCTCCTTACTAGTGCTCAATCTATTTAAATTCTCTATTTCTTCTTGATTCGGTTTTAGAAGGCTGTATGATTCTAAGAATTTATCCATTTCTTCTGGATTTTCCAATTTGCTGGCATATAGTTTTTCGTACTATTCTCTTATAATCCTTTGTATTTCTGTGGTGTCCGTTGTAATTTCTCCTCCTTCATTTCTGATTTTACTTATTTGAGTCTTCTCTCTCTTTTGCTTTGTGAGTGTAGATAAAGATTTTTCAATTTTGTTTATCTTTTCAAAAATCAGCTCTTAGTTTCATTGATTTTTTTCTATTTTATTTAGTTTCTATTTAATTACCACTTATT
The DNA here is from genome assembly GCF_057802395.1 of Ceratotherium simum simum. Lineage (NCBI taxonomy): Eukaryota > Metazoa > Chordata > Mammalia > Perissodactyla > Rhinocerotidae > Ceratotherium > Ceratotherium simum. The sequence continues at coordinate 12,104,070 of NC_141941.1, forward strand.
TTTATTATGTCTTTCCTTCTACTGATTTTTGGCTTTGCTTGATCCTAGTTTTTCTAGTTCCTTTAGGTGTACAATGAGATTGTTTATTTGAGATTTTTCTGGTTATTTGACATAGGCCTGTGTTGCTGTAAAATTCCCTTTTAGTACTGTTTTTACTGTCTTCCATAAATTTTGGTATGTTGTATGTTCATTTTCATTTATATCCATATTATTTTTTTATTTCCATTGACCCAACAGTTGTTCAACAGCATTTTGTTTAATCCCCACCTATTTGTGACTTCTCCAGTTTTCCTCTTGTAGTTGATTTCTAGTTGCATATCAGTATGGTCAGAAAAGATGCTTCGTATTATTTCAATATTCTTAAATTTATTGAGATTGGTTTTGTGGCTTAATATGTGTTCTACCCTGGAGAATTCACATGCATTCAAAAAGAATGTGTATTCCGTGGTTTTTGGTCAGAATGTTCTGTATATTTCCAGTAAGTCCATCTGGTCTCATGTGACATTTAAGTCAATGTTTCCTTATTGACCTTCTGTTTGGATGATCTACACATTGACGTGAGTGGAGTGTTAAAGTCCCCTACTGTTATTGTGTTACCATAGGATTCTCCTTTTATTTATGTTAATAATTGTTTTGTGTATTTAGACGCCCCACTGTTGGGTGCATAGATATTTACAAGTGTTATATCCTCTTGTTGGATTGTTCTCTTTATCATTATGTAGTGTCATTCTTTGTCTTTTATTCCAGTTTTTGTTTCAAAGTGTATTTTGTCTAAGTATTGCTACCCCAGCTTTCTTTTCATTTCCGTTTGCATGGAGAAGATTTTTTCATCCCTTCCCTTTCAGTTTGTGTGTCTTTAGACCTGAAATGTGTCTTGTATGCAACATATATATGGGTCTTGTTTTTTTGTCCAATTAGCCACCCTATGTCTTTGATTGAACTATTTTGTCCATTGACATTCAAAGTAGCTACTGATAAGTGTGTACTTATTGCCATTTTGTTGCTTTTTTCTGAGTATTTTAGTGGTTCTTCTCTGTCCCTTTCTTCTTCTTTTGTTCTCTTCCATTATGATTTGATGGATTTCCTTACTATTATGGTTTGGGTTCCTTTCTCTTTATTTTTTGTTATTTATAATAGGTTTCTAGTTTGTGATAACTATAAGATTCATATACAATAACCTATGTAAATAACACTCTGTATTAATTTGATAATTCCCTTAAGTTTGACCTCTTTCTAAAAGCCCTAAACTTTTACCCCTCTCCCCCCACATTCTATGTTTTTGATATCATATTTAACCTCTGGTGTGTGTGTGTGTGTGTGTATCCCTTTAACTTACTATCATGGAGATAGACATTTTTAGTACTCTTGTCTTTGACCAACATACTAGCTCTATAGGTGGTGGATCTGCTACTTTCACTGTATATTTTCCTGTATTAGTGATTTTTTTCTTTGATAATTTTCTTACTCCTATTTATGGTCTTTTTCTTCCCACTTATATAAGTCCTTTTCACAGGGAGTGGCTTCATGGTGATAAACTCCTGTAGTTTTTGCTTGTGTGGAAAGCTGTTTATCTACCCTTCCATTGTGAATGATAACCTTGCTGGGTAGGGTATTTTTGTCTGTAGGTTGTTTCCCTTCGGCACTTTGAATATATCATGCCACTCTCTTCTAGCCTGTAAGTTTTCTGCTGAGAAGTCAGCCTACAGCCTTGTGTAGCTTTCTTTTTATGTAACTTGACTTTATCTTGCAGGTTTTAGGGTTCTCTGTTTATCTTTAATTCTTGACACTTTAATTATAATATTTCTTGCTGTGGGCCTCTTTGGGTTCATCTTTTTTGGTGCTCTCTGTGCCCCCTGCATCTGGATGTCTGTTTCTTTCCTCAGGTTAGGGAATTATTTCTTCAAATACATTCTCTGCCCCTTTGTCTCTCTCTTCTCCTTCTGAGACACCTATGAAATGGGTGGTAGTGCATTTGATGTTATCCCAGAGGTCCCTTAGACTGTCTTCATTCTTTTTAATTTTTTTTCATTGTTCTGTTCAGTTTGTTGATTTCCTCTACTCTTTCATTCAAATCACTGATCCATTCTTCTGTGTCTACTCTGCTGTTGATTCACTTTAGAGAATTTTTCATTTCTACTCTTTCATTCAAATCACTGATCCATTCTTCTGTGTCTACTCTGCTGTTGATTCACTTTAGAGAATTTTTCATTTCTATTATTGTATTCTTCAGCTCTGATTGGTTCCTTTATACATTTTCCAATTCTGTGTTGAAGTTCTTACTGTGTTTATATATTCCTCTCCCAAGATCAGTGAGTATCCCATGACTATTCGTTTGAACTCTTTATCAGGCATATTGTTTATCTCTGTTTCATATAGTTCTTTTTCTAAGGATGTGTACTGTTCAATTATTTGGAATATATTCCTTTGTCTCGTCATTTTGCCTACTTCTCTGTGCTAATCTCTATGTATTATGTAGATCAGCTACATCTCTCAATCTTGGAAATGTGGCCCTATGTATGAGATGTTTTATTTGGGCCCAGAAATGTGCTTCCCTCTTGTCACCTGTTTCAAATGTTCCTGGATGGTCACCTGTGTGGGTTATATGTGCCTTTCTGTAGCGGCAGAGTTGCTCTTGCTGTGGACTAACATCAAGCTAGGCTGGAAGCTGAGTGGCCTGATTGTAAGGCTCAGACATGTGTGGCTGTCATACTTGTTTTATTGGGTGGGTCAAGCCCAGGCATGACTAGATGCCTGGTCTAAAAACTTACAACCACTTCTATTTTGCTGTTAAGTGAGTCAAGACCCTAGTGTGCCTGGCTGCTAGGCTTGGGGACTCACAGTTGTTCTAGGCCTCGAGTGCAGCTCCCTGCAGCTGGCAGCTATTGTTGGCTCTCTCAGGAGTCCCGATAGGTTGGGCCAGCCCCAGAGGCAGCAGTGTACAATAGTTTCAGAAGTTGATAGGCACGGTAGATGCCCTCCATGTCTGTTTGAGATGGCCAGTGGCACTAGTCTACTGCAGCTGACACACTGCACCACTGAAAGGCCCACACTCCCCATCAATGTGGGCCTACCTGCATGCATGCCCCAATGAGGCAAAATGACTTGCCCCAGTGCAGAGGTCCCACACACTCTGCCTATGTGGGCCCACAAGTTCACCACAGGCTTGCTGGTGGATGGGGTCAATCCCTGGAGCAGGCTACCTGACATGACTGTGCTCAGATTGTTTTCTCATGGATGAAGCCAAGCAGTGCACTAGCCAGCTAGACAAAGGAATCCAATAGTGTCTGCCAGCAACTGTGTCAACACAACTGAACTAGGTCACAATAATGACTGCCAGCTATATCTCAGTCCCTGGTGAGGGGACCTGGCCCAGCCAACTCCTGCTTCTCTGAGATGCACTCAGATCTTAGTGAGTCTTTTTTACAGTGGACTATGCACTCTTCTTTCTTGTTTTGGTTTCTGGAATGAGAGAGTCTCTGCATGGGCCCTTTAAGAGCAGGATTTTCTTTCTCTGAAGTTCACTAATTGTTCTGGGGGTATTCCATTTTCATTTCCAAATCCAACCAGATATTATGGGATCTTGTTTTGGTGGTGCTGAATTCAAAGGCTGGGATGCCTATTGTGGCATAATCTCCCATTCACATCTACCTGTTCCTCTGGGAAAAGCTTTATAACTTTGAGATTGCTCCATGCCATGAAGTGCCATGACTAGGATGTGGTTTTCTTCTCAGTAGAGTTGTATTTTTACCCCTTCCACTTTGCCTCTTCTGCTCCAGTGTTGTCCATTGTTGTAGGGGTTCTTTTTATCGAGTTTCCAAATCTCTCTGAGAGGAAATTGTTCCACAGGTAGTTTTAGGTTTGTTGTGTTCATCAGAGGAGGTGAATTTAGAGTTCTCCTATGCTTCCATCTTCCAAACTCCTCCTTGGGTTAATTTTTATGCAGAAAGAGAAAACTAATAAAATAGGAAATCCCCAATCATCTCAAATAATAATATGGAATTCTCAAAAGTCCTCTCAACCAACGAAAAGTATGTCATATCTTTTTATCAATTACTTCTACTAAATAAATGGTTAAGGGATATTTAATTCCCAGAATGGAAATATTTCTCTGGATGAAAAGAGATTAGCATAACTTAATCAACTCTATTTTCACCCCCTCTGACTCACTTGGCTTTTACAGGTGCAATAGTGAATGCCTTCACATCTGGGAAGATTTCTCTGTACTCTCTCATTCATTATAGTGTCTCATAAAATGGCCTTCAGATAAATGGAGTATATTATCCCAAATAAGTTTAAATAAATATGGTGATTTAATGTAGCCTAGAGGAGAAGAGAGTTTAGCTCTAAGGCAGGGAACTCCATCATAATTTCTCAATGTGCCACAGAGCAATCTGCTTCCTGGTGAAAATACTGCATTCTGTCATAGAATATTAATGCAGAGCCTGGAATATGTCTCTAGAGTGAAGATTTTTTAAACCTGTAAATTCACATTGGAATTCATTTTATGCTATTATACTAAATCATACCCCAGCTTCTGACTATCTATCAGTAGGGAAAATGCTACCCAGACATCCCCCCACAAACCAGAAGATAGCCCTCTTGTCTCATTAATTTCAATCACACTGTATTTTTGCAAATTACATTGAAGTCTGCAACAGTTCTTCTTAAACTGCAATATTCAAGAAAAATTCCTGCTTCACACATGGGCTATGACAAGTATAATATAAATTGTGACAAATTCTTGAATTACAATAAAATATCTCGTTGATGATTTTAGCAGCCACATACAATTTATGTTATTTTGGGGCCTTTTAAGACTGTTGGATATTTCCTATAAGTTAAGGTCAAGTTGACGTCTTGGGAGTAGAGGACTAGGGACACAGAAGTGGAGAATTTTGGTTCGAGTTGCTCACATCAAATTTGTTTCTTGTACTATTGAGTAGACCAGAGAAAAGGACCCTTGTTTTGGCTGCAGGGAACTAGAGGAAGAAATACAGTGCTGGGGAGGAATGTGTGCTGATTGCCACATGGCAAACATTTTCCTGGATGCAGCACAAATGGAAGCTTCACTAAATGAGATGGTGAGTTATGCACTGCATAACTAAGAAGAAACCCATCAACATTAAAGGAAAAGTGAAGCCTGAGTCACAGGAAGGTCATAAGAAAAATCTACAACAGAGTGATGTCACATAAAACAATAGGAGTGATGTCCAATGCACACAACTGGATATATGTTATTAAAAAATGTGAGTAATGTCACAAAAACATGAGACTGATATCACATACAAAAGTGTGAGTTATGTCACACTTAAAAATGGGAGTGATGTCCCACCTTATCATAGTGATATCATACTCAATGAGAGTGGTGTCACAAATAACAGTGTAAGTTATAAAATTGTAGTGAGGTCATACATAGCAATGGGAGTGATGTCCCACACACAATGGGTATGAATTTACACATGATAATGGTAATGATGTCCCACAAACAATGGGAATGATGACATAAAAATAATCGTAGTGATATCCAATCCAAACAATGGGAGTCATGTAGAACACGAGTGATGTAGAACAAGAGTACAACATGAGTGATCTCACATGCACAAAGGTAATGCTGTCACAAAATGAGGTGAATTAACACACAATGGGACTGATGTCACCCATAACAATGATTGTGAAATCACAAATAACAATGGGAGTGATATCATGTGCATACATTGGGATATATATCACAAAAAATGAGAGTATTGTCACACAACATTGGAGTGATGTCACACAATTGGTATTATACATAATACGAGTCATGTCATACTTAACAATATGAACGATGACACAAAATGGGAGTGATGTGATGTCACAAACTATCGTGATATCATGCTCAATGGGATTAATGTCAGAGAAAACAGTGGAAGTGCTGCAACAAAATTTGACTCATGTATTAAGAACAACTGGAGTGATGTCACACAGAATGGATGTGATGTCACACAGGAGAATGGTAATAATTTCCTACAAACAATGGCAGTGATGACATAAAAACAATGAGAGTGATGTCACCATGAGACAATAGTAGTGATGTTGCACAAACAATGGGAATCACAGCCATAACAATGGGGGTGATGTCACATAAAATTTGTGGGATGTCACACACAATGAGAATGATGTCAGACCCACAAAGTGGAGTGATGTCACACATAATATGTATGATTTCACACATAAAAGTTGGAGTGATGTCACTCCTAACAATAGGAGTGATGACATCAATAAAGGCAGTGATGTTACATACTCTCATAGTGATATCACACTTGACTGAAGTGATGTCACATATAACAGTGGAAGTGAGATGATGTCATACACAGAAATGCTACTGATGTCACACTCAACAATGAGTGTGATGCCATAAATCAAAAATAAGAGATCTCACAAAACACACACATTATCATAGTGAAGTCACACACAACATGGGAGAGACGTCACAGATCTCAATGGAAGTGATATCACAGACACAAAGGGTGTAATGTCACACATGAAAATAGTATTGTTGTCCCACAAAAAAATGGGATTGATGACATAAAAACAAATGGAGTGAGGTCACACACACATAATTGGAGTCACATCACACATAAAACTTGACTAATGCCAAACACAATAGGTTACTGATGTCACACACAAAACTGCAAATGATATCACAGATTTCAAGAGATGCCATACATAACAATGTGAGTGATGTCACAATTAACAATAGAAGTGATGTCACACATAATGGGAGAAAGTTCACACACACAGTGGGAGTGATCTCACCCTCTATCATAGTGATGTAACAAACAATGTGTGTGATGTCACACAAGACACTTGTAGTAATTTACCCAAAACAATGGCAGTGAATAAATGAAAATAATGGGAGTGATGTCACATCGACACAATGGGAGTGATGGAGCATAATGTGAGTGATAGCACACACACACTAGTAGAGATGTGACGTGAATTGAAGTGATCTCACAAATAAAAATAGGAGTGCTGTCACACCTAAAAATGGGTGTAATGTAACACAAAAATTGTGAGGGATGTCACAATCCCATCAGAGAGTAATGTCACACTCACTGTCAAAGTGAAGGCACACCGAAAATTTGAGCAATGTCACTCACAAACCATGGGAGTGGTATCGAACACACTATCAGAGTGATATCATCCCAAATTAGTGTGATGTCGTACATAATATTGGGAGTTACATCAGACACAACAATGATTGTGATGTCATATGATAAATTGGAGAATATCACACAAAATTGCTGTGATGTCACATACAATTTGAATGATGTCACACACAATGGGAGTAAAGTCACACATAAAAATGATTGTGATGTCACAGATAACAATAGAAGTCATGTCACATGCACACAATGAGACTGATGTCAGACATATACAAGTCAGTTATGTTCCAAAAAACACGAATGATGTCACACATAACAGTGAGAGTGATATCTGAAACTTGGGTGATGTCACATAAAATGGGAGTGATGTCACAATTAACAATAGGAGTGATGTCACAAATGAAGTGAAGTCACACATGATGGGAATGATATCACACCTTATGATCATGATAACACGTGCAATGTGAGAGATTTCGATGATAATACAGGATGTAAAGCCAGACATAGTCAGAGTGACGTGATCCACACGAGGTGATATATGTCCGAAAATATCAGTAATTTCATGCAAACATTGGACTGAATACACACATACATAATGGATGTAATGTCACAGATGAGAACAAGACTGAAGTCACACCGGAAGGGAATACCTTTGGAAGACATGTCACAAAATTGGAATGGTGTCCTACACAATAATGAGAGTGAGGTCACACATGAAATTGGAGAGGTGTCATAAACAATGTGAGCAGTCTCACACTAACACCAGGAGAATGATGTAGCACACAATATGAGAGTGATGACAGAGAGAATTTGTGTGACACCGTGTACAGCTTGGGTGTGACTCTATACATATCAGTGGTTTATTCATTTGCTAAATTGGAATGAGAACACACAAAATATGTGTGAAATCACACAATGCAAATGATGCCAGAAACAAGACATTCAGGTCCTGTTGTCACACATGAAAATGTGTTTGAAGTCTCACACAAACGTCTCCCCACTCACACACTCACCCTGGGCTTGATGTCTCACACAGATTGAGTGATGTCACACACACATTGTGATTGATGTCAAACCTGACCAGAGTGATGTCAGACACAATGGTCATGATGTCAATGACAAATTGGGTGTGAATTCACACAAAGCAATGAGAGTTATACATTATACACACAATGGGATATATGTGAGACAAAATGGTGAGTAACTTCACACCATCATTCTATTGATTTCACAAATGACAGTGGAAGTGATGTGACACTAAAAAGTAGTGATCTCACATATAATGCGAGTTATGTCACCAAAAACAAGGAGGGTGAAGTCACACATAACAATTAAGGTCAGGTGACACTCACATAATGGCAAATAGCTCAGACTTAATGTGAGTAACATCACACTACGTTGGAGTGATTACACAAGTAGAAGTGGGTGAAATTTCCCAGTTAAGAATAGAACTGATGTCACATACAAATGAAGTGATGTTGTATCCTATCATAGTGACATTACACTCAATGAGAATGATGTCACAAATAACTAAGTAATTTTACAAGACTGAAGTGATGTCATACACTAAAATGGGAGTGATATAAATAACAATACAAGTGATGTCACACACAAAATGTGACTGATGTCACACACAATTGGAGATATGTCACACAATATCCAAGTGATTTCACAGACAATGGGTGTGATGTTATACATAAGATTGGGTGTGACGTCACACATAAACTTTCTGAGATCATATGCTTAAAATGGAGTGGTGTCAAACACAATTGATGTGATGTCGCACACAGCATGAATGATATCACACACACAACAGGGTGACATCACACTAACAATGTATTTCTTGTCACACATAATTACAGGAGTGATATCACATGCACACAATTGGAGCTATGTCAGGAAATGTGAGTTAGGTCATAAGGAAGACATGACTGATGTCACATACAACAGTTGGAGTGATGTCACACATAACAATGGGAGTAATGTCACAAATAAAAGTTTGAGTTATATCACAAAGGACACATGACTGATTTCAAACATATCAGTGGTAATGGTGTCACTGTTGGTGTTACATCATACATCAGAGTGGGAGTGAGTTTAGATTCACCAAAGGGGATAACTGTCACAAAAAGCAGTGAGTAATGTCACACAAATCTGGCAGTGATTTTCCACGTAACATTGGGAATGATGTCACACTTAACAGGAGTGCTGTCAAACACAACTGTGTCATCAAGTTGGAGTGATGTCACACACAACAAGGACTGTGAAGTCACACATAACAATCAGAATGGTGTGATGCACACAAGGTGATATATGTCAGAAAATAGGTGAGCAATTTCACACGATCAATGGACTGATGATACATATAATGGATGTAATGTCACAGACAAGAATAGGACTGAAGTGACATCTGAAAGGAGTGGTATCACACACAACTGGAATGATGTCACACTCTCACAGAGTGATATCACACTCAACAGGAGATGTCACAAATAACCTTGGAAGACATGTCACAAAATTGGAGTGAGATCATACATAACAATAGGAGTGATATCACACATAACAATCAAAGACATGTCACACATAATGTGAGCAGTCTGACACAAACACCAGGGAATGAGGTAGCACACAATATCGCAGTGTTGTCAGAGAGAATTTGTGTGACACCATACACAGCTTGGGTGTGACTTCACACTCAATGGTTATACATATGCTAAATTGGAGTGATTACATACAAAATAAGTGTGAAGTAATACAATGTGAATGATGTCACAAACACAACATTTGAGTCCAGTCACACATAAAAATGAGTGAGATGTCACACATATCAATGGGAGTTCTGTCACAAAGAACACATGAATTGAGTCACACATAAAAATGTGTTCAAAGTCTCACACAAATATAATCCTTCTCACACATTCACCCTGGGCTTGATGTCTCACACAGCTTGAGTGATGTCACTCACACAATGTGATAGATGTCAAACCTTAGCATAGAGATATCACTCAATGGCAGTGATGTCAATGACAAATTGGGTGTGAATTCGCACAAAGCAATGAAAGATATGCAATATGCACACAATGGGATATATGTCAGACAAAATGGTTAGTTAGTTCACACTATCTTTAGAGTGATTTCACACTACAGTGGGAGTGATGTGACACTAAACAACAGGAGTTATCTCACACACAATTGGAGTGATGTCACCTAAAACAAGGAGGGTGATGTCACACATAATGAGAGTGAAGTGACATTCATACAATGACAAATAGCTCAAGATTAATGTGAGCAATTTCACACCACCTTGGAGTGATGACACAAGTGATGTCACACCTTATCATAGTGATATTACACTCAATGAGAGAGATGCAAAAAATAACTTTGTAAGTGGTTTCACAAAACAGAAGTGATGTCATACACTAAAATGGGAGTGATATATATAACAACATGAGTGATGTCACAAACAAAATGTGACTGATGTCACACACAATTGGAGTTGTGTCACACAAACTCCAACTGAAGTCACAGATAATGATGTTATACTTAAGATTGGTTCGACATCACATGTAAACTTACTGGGATCATATGCTAAAATGGAGTGGTGTCAAATAGAATCCATGTGATGTCCCATTATTATGAGTGACACCACACTCATTACTATGTGTGACAGAACTCAGATTTTGTAGGTGTGGCATCATTGACATTATTTGGTGTCACACAAATTGTGAGTGATATTACTAGAGTTAAGTATGATGTCACTCTCACAGTCTGAATGATACCATACCAGTTCCCTGAGTGGTCTCACTGATAGATTATGTGACATCCCTCCTGTGGCATTAGAGTGGGACCACTCACCTTGTGTATAACATCAAATTCATTTATGCATGTGACATCACTCCCATTGTTGCCTATGACATCATTCCCATTCCATGACATAACTCCTATTGCTGTTTGTCGTGACATTCCCTTTGGTGTGACATCACTACACTTCTCTGTGTTACCTTACTCCCATTCAGCTACATCACACCATGGTGTCAATGGGAGAACACTCCCATGGTTTTTATGTCATCACTATCATTCCTTCTGTGAAATCACTTCCATAGCCATGTGTGACACACTGTGTGTGGCATCTGTTCCATTGTTTTGTATGAAATCACTACACTTTTGTGACATCACTTAGACTGTTATTTTTGACATCACCCTGATGGAGTATGATATCACTATGATAGGGAGTGACAGCACTCCCACTGTGTGTGACATCAATCCCATTGTGTGACAGCTCTCATAATATTAAGTATGACATCACTCCCACTGTTATCTGTGACATCACTCGAAATTTGTGTGCTATTACTCTTATTTTTGTGAGACCTATACCTCATTTTGAGCATGGGCATCACTTCCGGAGTCAAATGTGACTTGACACTCATTGCAGTATGTGACCTAACTCCCTTAGTTTGTGTGACATCTCTTCCACTGTTATGTGTGTCATCACTCCAAATGTTATGTTTCACATCAGTTGCCCCTTGATTGTGACATTACTCACATAGATATGCGTGACGTCCCACTAATTGTTGTGTGACATCATTCACATATTCTGTGACATCACAGGAAATGCGTGTGACATGACTCCAATTTATCATATGACATCAGAACACTTGTTATGTGTGATGTCACTTCCCATATTGTGTAGGATATCACACCAAATGTGTGTGACATCAGTTTGGTATTGTGTTTGCCATCACTGTCTTAGAGTCTGTGACTTTTTCCCCATTTTGTGTGTCTAAGTGTCTTGTGAGATATCACTCCCATTATGCATGACATCACTCCATTTTGAGTCAATAAACACATATTGAGTGTGAGGTCACTATGAAAGTCTGTCACATCAGTCAAATGGTGTGTGATATCAATCCCATTCTGTGTGATAGCAGTCTTATTTTAAGCTGTGTTCCTACATCCAGTCTTATGTGTGAAATGTGTCCCCTTTTTGTGTGAAATTTCTCACATATTTGTCAGACATATATACCATTGTGTCACTGCTGTGTAAATCACGTGTTATGGGTGTCTTCACACTCAGTTCTTTGGGGATATCATTCACATGATTTATGATATCACTATAGTGGAGTGTAACATCACTGTCATTGTGTGCATGACATCACTCAATTTGTGTGTGTCATCATTACCATGGTGTGTGTGTGACAAGGTTCAAATTATTGTGTGATGCCACACACTGTAATGTGGGACATCATTCATGTCGTCATTGTGCCATAACTCACAATTCTATGTGTGACAGCATGACCCTTGTGTATGTGTCCTCATTCTCATTATTATGAGTGACATCACACACATTACTACGTGTAATAGAACTCGGATTTTCTGGGTGTGATATCATTCACGTTGTGTGACATCACACCAATTTTGCCTGACTTTGTGCCTATATAGCATATGAATAAACGAGTGTTATGTGTGAAGTTACTCCTAGTCTGAATGATGTCACAATAAATCACTTGTCATCAGTCTCATAGAATGTGTGACATCTCTCACCTGGGCTTTGAGTGAGATTGCTCACATTGTAATGTCAAATCCATGGTTATGTGTGACATCATTCCCACTGTTTTGTATGACATCTGGTCATTCTGTGATTTCACACCCATTGCTCTTTGTGATGACAATCCCATTGGTGTGACAATACAACTCTTCTGTGTGTTAGCTCATGGCCATTGGGCTACATCACTCCACTGTGTCAATGGGACTTCAATCCCATTGTTTTCATGTTCTAATTGTTATTCCTGCTATGAATTCACTAGAACAGATATGTGTCACATAACACCATTATTGGGTATGGCACCTGTCCCATTGTTTTGCATGTCCTCGTCATAGTTTTATGATATCGTGTACCATTATTTGTGAAATCACACCCATGGAGTGTGATATCACTTTGTTATGGAGTGACATCACTCCCACTCTGTGTGTGACGTAATCCCATTTTGTGTGTCACCACTCATAATGTTCTGTGACATCACTCCCACTGTAATGTGTAAATTCACTCGCATTTTGTATATCATATCACTCTGTTTTTTATAAAACCACTACCTCATTTTGAGCATGGGATATCATTACCTTAGTTACATAAGTCTTCACACTCATTGCTATGTGTGACAGTACTCCGACTTTGTGGGTGTGATGTCAGTCACATTTTGTATGATATCACACCAATTTTGTGTGACTTCACTCCTCTTTAGCATATGAATAAACCATTGTTATGCATGATGTCACTCCCATCCTCTGAATGATGTCACACCAATTGCCTTTGACTTCTCTGTGATACCCTGTGTGACATCACTCCCCTCGCATTTGAGTTATACCAATCAGATTACCTGCAACATCAAATCAATTGTTACTGTGACATCCCTCTAAGTTTTTGTTACATCATTCCCATCCCGTGATATCACTACCTCATTCTTGATCACATCATTCCCATTGGATGGTCATCACTATCATTGTGTGAGTTACATATCTCCCATTGCGCTTCACCACTCCATTGTGTCAATGGGAAGTCACTCCTATTGATTTTATGTCCCACTGTTATCTGTGTCATCACAAATGATGTGACATCATTCTCACTGATGTGTGAAATCAGTCCCGTGTCCTTAGTGAGATAACCCTAATATTTATGTTTGACATCATTCCCGTTGTTATCTACGACATCTTCCTTTATATGTGACATCTGTTACATGACTGCTATGAAGTAACTAAAAATTTCCTGTGACATCACTAACATTGTATGTGTTTACCATCTCTCCCATAGTTTTTGTGACCAGATAGGTTTTTTATGTGTGAGTTGACTCCCCTTGTGTGTGTCATCATTCACACTGTGTGTTACATCGCATCCATCTTATGACACCACTCCAATTTAGCATTTGACAACACAGCCCATGTTATGTGTTATGTCACTCCTATCTTATGTGTGACATCACCCCCATTGTCTGTGACATCTCATTGATATTGTGTGACATCATATCTATTTTGTGTGTGAAATCTCTCACATTTCATGTATGACATCATTTACAAAGTTACTTGTGACAACTCTCTCATTTATTGTGAAATCACTATGGCAGGGATTGATAGCACTCCATTTGTATGTGAAATCATTCCAATTTTACTTGTGTAATCACTCCAATGAAGCATTAAATTTTACACATTTTTATGACAAATATGCCATGTGTATATACCACCTCACTCTCATTGTTATGTGTAACTTCTCCCAAATTTTTGTGGGTGACATCACTAGCATTTTGTATATCACTACTGACATTTAGTGTCACATCACTCACATTGTTATGTGTGAATTAACTCCAATCATTGTGTTAAATTACTCACATTGTTGTCTAATATCTCCCATTTAGTGTTACAAAACTGGAGTAATGTCATACATAAAAATAGGATGTGAGTGATGTTCAAATAACAGTGGAAATGATGTCCCAAATTTGTAGTGGTGTCATACAAAACAATGAAGAGATGTCACACACGCAAATGATGTGCTGTCACACATGACCAGGGTAGTGATTTCTCACAAACATGGACAGTGAGGACATAAATACAATGGAAGTGAGGTCTCATCAATACAATGGGAGTGATGCAGCAGAAACAATGGGAGAGATGTAACTAACTCAATGTAATGATGTCACACCAAATAGAATGTTGTCACGACTGATGGCAGTGATGGCGCAATTCACAATCTGACTGATGTCACATAACTTTGAAACGATGTCACACACATAAGGGGAGTGATGTCACACTGTATCAGAGTGATGTCACCCAATAGGTGTGATGTCACCCAAAAGTAGGGAGGTAATTTAGACATAACAATGGGACTGATGTCACACACAGTGGTATTGATGTCACAATAGTGAGAGCAATATCACACAAAATAATGGTAATGATGTCACAGAATTTGAGTGATGTCACAAACACACCATGGGAGTGATGTCACACACACTAGCAGAGTGCCTTCAAACATAACAATGTGTGTGATGTCAAATGGTGAATTGGAGTATATACAATGGGACCATACCATAGTATTGTTGCATACAATGAAAGTGATATCACAAATAACAGAGTGACTGATATCCCACAATTAGAGTGATGTCATACATAAAAATGAAAGTAATGTCACACAAACAATTTTTGTGATGTCACACATGGCAATGGTAGTGATATCCCAGACACAATTGCAGCGATGACATAATAGTAGTGATGTCACACCCACACCGTCTGATTGGTGTCGCACAGACAATGGGAGTGGTGTCACACAGACACAATGGTAGTGATATCTCACCAAAGGGAATGATGTCACACATACAAATGGGATTGATATCACAGAACTGGAGTGATGTTACACATAAAAATTACAATGGTATTACACAAAATATGAGCAATGTCACACATAATCAGAGTGAGAGGAAAAATAGTCAGAGTGATGTCAAACATATTGCATGTGATCTCATCCACAGTTTGAGTAAGGTGAAACCCAAACAATGAGAGCAATGTCATACATAACAATGAGTGAGGTGTCACATAACAATGGGTGTGATGTCTTATGTTAACTTAGAGTGATATCACACTGGAGGGATATCACACACCATGAAAATGATGTCACACAAACAAAATGGTGTGATGTCACACAAAACAAGGAATGCGATATCACATAAAAACGGAAGTAACGTCACATGCACACAATGGCAATTAAGTCATACACTAAAACATGAGTAGTGTTACACAAACTTGGGATTGATTTCACACGTAACAGAGGGAATGATGTCACAGTTAACAATAGGAGTAAAGCCACATGCAATGGGAGTGAAGTCACACTCTGTCCTATTGATATCACCCTCAATGTTAGTGATGTCCCTATAACATGATAAAATGATATCACAAACTTGGAGTGATATCATATATAACAATGGGACTGATGTCACACACACAATTGTTGTGATGTTAGACAAACAACTGTAGCGATGTCCCCAAACAGAGTGATATCCCATCCACACAATGGGAGCAGCGCAGGGCAACCGAACTGAGTGAAATTACATGCACAATGGTTGTGATGTCACACCAATGGGAAAGATGTCACACAAAACCATTGGAGAGAAGTCACAGAATGGGAGGGATGTCAACATAAAAATGTGAATGATGTCACTAACAAAATGTGAGGAATGTCACAAACTCACAATGGGAATGATATCACAGCCACAATGGGTGTGATGTCAAAAGTGAAAATGGTAATAATTTCACAACAACATGGGAGAGATGGCACATATAACAGTGAGAGTGATGTCACCTAATTGGGATGATATCATACATAATAAGTGCAATGTTGTCACACTTAAAGACAGGAGTGATGTCACGAGTGATGTCACAGAGAATAATGATAGCAATGTCACGCAAACTCAATGGGAATGATGTCACACCTATCATAGTGATGTCACATAAAATGGGAGTGAAGTAACCAATAACAATACATGTGATGTCACATATAACAATGGGAATAATGTCACACACAAAATCTGAGCGATATAACACAACGTGAGTTATGTCACACAAACTATCAGAGTGATATTACACTCAACTGGTATTATATACACATTGGGTGTGATGTCACACATAACAAAGTTTGTGATGTTATATGCTAAATTGGAGTGATGTCACAATTGGAGTGATGTCTCACTCAACAATAGCAGTGATGCTACACAGGGAGTGATGTCAAGCACAATGGGAGAGAGTGAGTGTAATATCACCTACAACAATGTATGTGAAGTCACACGTAACTAAGGGAATATGGTTGTGTCTAAATATGATATCTAAGTAAAACTGTAGTGATGTCACACACATTTGTAGTGATGAAACACAAAATGTCAATCATGTCTCACCCACAAAATGAGAATGAAGTCACACTCTATCATAATGATATCACAGAAAAAGGCAGAAAATTCAAGCGTAATTAGTGTGAATTCACAAATAATGGGAATGATGTCAAAAGTAGAAAAATGGGATATATGTTGCACAAATTTCTGAGTAATGTTACACACCACATCTGAGTGGGTTGGGAGAGTAACAGTGGGAGAGACATTACAAAATTGGGTGACATCATATATAACAATGGGATTGATGTCACACATTCTCAGCGACATAATACATAAAAATGGGAGGCATGTTACACTTAACAAAATGAGTGATGTTACACAAAATGTGAGTGAATTCACACACAATGGGAGTGATGTCACTCAAAACAATGAGTGTGATGTCCAAATAACAATGGGAGTAATGTCCCAGATAAAATTGGTTGTGATATTGAAAAATGTGAGTAGTGTCGCAGACCACGGGAGTGATATCACAGACACTATCAGAGTGAGGTCAAAGACAATTGGTGTGATGTCACACATAACATTTGGAGTGACATCACACATAACAATGGTTGTGATATCATATGCTATATTGGAGCAATGTCACAAAAAACTGGAGTGATGTAACACAATGTGAATGATATCACATCCACAAAAGGAATTGATTTCACATAAAAATGAGTGTAGTGTCACACAAAAATGGGAGTGATGTCACATGCACACAATGGGAGAGATATCACATGTAAGAATGTGAGTAATGTCACAACGCCTGACACATATCAAATATTATATTGGGAATGATATCACATAACGGGAGTGATGTCTTACATAACAATGCAGGGAGTGAAGTCACATACATTGAGAGTCATCACATGCACAATTGGAGTGAAGTCATAGCCTGTCATTGTCATGTTGCACATAATGAAGTGATGTCACAATTAACAGGAGTGCTGTCAAAATATTTGTATGACATCACACATAACAATGGGAGTTATGTCACACACAAAATGGGTGTGATATCACACATGATAATGCTAGTGATGTCCCACAAACAATGGGAGTGATGACACACATATAAATGGACTGATGTCTTATCCACACAATTGGAGTGATGAGCACAAACAATGGGTGTGATATCAAAAAGACACAATGATATTGATGTCACACAAATTGCAATGATGCCACACATAAGAATGGGTGTGATGTCAGGGAATGGGAGTGATGTAACATAAAATTGGAAGAGATTTCACACAAAAAAGTGAGTAACGTCACAGCGTGGGACAGAAGTCACACACAACTGTAGTCATATTAACACCAATAGCAGTGATGTCACAAAGAACAATGGTAGTGACTTCACAGAATGAGAGTATTGTCATACATAACAGTGGGATTGATGTTATGTGTAACAATGAATGTGAACTCACACAAAAAATGTGAGTGCTGTCACACACTATGGTAGTGATGTCACACAATCAGAGTAATATCACATACAATGTGAATGATGTTCACAAATGAGAGTGATGTCACAGATAAAAGTGGGAGCAATGTCACCCATGCACAAGGGGATTGATGTCACATTTAACAATAAAAGTGGTGTCACAATGTAAATGACCTCATACACTCAATGGGAGAGATGTCACACAATATCATAGTTATGACACACAAAATGGGAGTGATGTCACCCATAACAATGAGATGTCACATATATAATGGGAGTTATGTCACAAAATGTGAGATGTAAAACACACACTATGTGAGTTATGTCACACATACTTCCAGTGTTATGTCACACACAATTTGTCTTATAGATAATATTGAGAGTGATATCTCACTTAAGTGTTTTGATGTGATAACTCTAATTGGAGTAATACCACACATAATTGGTGTGATGTCACACACAATGTGAATGATGTCACACCACACTAAGGGAGAGAAGTCACACCATATCATAGTTATGTCACATAAAATGTGAGTGATTTCACCTATAAGAATAGGTTGAGGGTTCAGCCCCATGGTGTAGCACTTAAGAGCACACAATCTGCTACTGCCAGCCCAGATTTGGATCCCAGGCATGCACTGATGCACTGCTTGTAAGGTCATCCTGTGTCGGTGTCCCACATAAAGTGGAGGAAGATGGACACGAATGTTAGCCCAGATGCAGTCTTCTTCAGCAAAAAGAGGAGGATTGGCATGAATGTTAGCTCAGGGCTGATTTTCCTCACACACATACACACACAAAAAGAATGGGTTGAAGTCAGACATAAAAATGGGAGTGATGTCACATGCAGAATGGGATATATGTTACATAAATGTGAGTAATGTCACATACAACATGGAAGTGATGTCACAGAGTCAGAGTGATGTCACAATTGGAACAGTTCTGGTGATATCACACAATTGGACATATGTCACATATAACAATGTGGTGATGTCACACTTAACAACAGAAGTAATGCCACAAAACTGGGAGTGATTTCAAACATATGAAAGGAGACATGTCACCCAGAAGAGTGACTGGCTATGTTGACATGATATCAACATAAACATGCGAGTGAAGTCACACGTAACAACGTGTGTGATATCACACAATATGTGACCAATGTCACACCCACATCATGGGAGTGATGTCACACACAATATCCAAGTGATGTCACACAAAATTGGTGTGATGTCGTACATATCTTTGGGAATAATGTCACATAACAATGGTTATGATGTCATATGCTATTGGAGTGATATCACACACAATTTGAATGATGGAGAGATGACACATGCAGAGAATGTGTGATGTCACACAGAACAATAAGTAATGTCACACAACACATGAAAGTTGTCACACATAGTGACAGTGATGTCACATATTTAGAGTGATGTCTTACATACCAATGGGAGTGATGTCACACAACATTAGTAGTGATGTCACACACATTGGAAGTCATATCACACACACAGGAGTGATGTCACACCCTATCCTAGTGATGTCACTTACAAGGGACAGATCTCAGAAATAGTGAGTTTTGTTAAAAATAAGCATCAAATCATATATAACAATAGGAGTAATGTCACACACAATTGATGTGATGTCACACATGTCAATGGTAGTGATATCCCACAAACAATGAGACTAATGGCATAAAAAAAGTGAGTGATGGTACATCCACACAGATCAATGTAGCACTAACTGTGGGGGTGATGTTACACACAACTGTAGTGATGTAACAGCAATGGATGTGATGCCACACAAAACAATTAGAGTTATGTCACAGAATGGGAGTAATTTCACACATAATAATGCCAGTGCTGTCACACATAACAGTGGGAGTGATGTCACCAAATGTGATTGATGTCATACATACACAATCAGAATGCCACACAGACTATCAGAGTGATGGCACAAACAATTGGCATGATGTCATACATAATATTGGGAATGATAGCATACATAACAGTGGATGAGATGTCATAGGCTAATTTGTAGTGATGTCATACACAAGTGGTGTGTTGTCATACAGAAGGTGAATGTAATCAAACCCACACTATGGGAGTGATGTCACACATAAAAATGAGCGTCATGCCACACACGGTGGGAATGATGACACAGACTCAATGAGTGTGATGATCACAAATAAGAATAGGAGTGAAGTCACTAAACAAATGCTGTGATGTCACACAAAATGGGAGTGAATTCACACATAATGGGAGTGATGTCACCTATAAGAATGTGTGAAGTCACACATGAAAATGCGAGTGATGTCATACACACAAAATGTGTGTGATATATATCACAAAATTTGTTATATGTCACAAAAATTTATGAGCAATGTCAAGGAAACGGGATTGATACCATGCATAACATTGGGAGTGATGTCACACTTAACAATAGGAGTTATGTCACCAATAACAGTAGCAGTGATGCCATAAAACTGGATTGATGCCACACATAACAATGAGAGTGATGTCACACACACAATGGGTGTGATGTCACAGATGATAATGGTAGTGATGTCCAAATTACAATGGGAGTGATCATATGAAAACAAATAGGATGGATATCACCTCCACCGAATGGGAATGGTGTAGCAGAAACAGAGTGATGTCAAACACAAAATATGTTAGTGATGTAACTAAAATGAGAGTGCTGTCACACAAATAAATAGGAGTGATGTCATATAATGGATGTGATGTCATACGTAAAAATGGAAATGATGTCACAAATAACAATGGGAGTTATGTCACAAAAACTGTGAGCAATATCACACACACACATTGGGAGTGATGTCACACTAACAGAGTGATGTCATACACAATTGGTGTCATGTAACACATAATATTTTGAGTTGAGTAATGTCACACATAACATGTCATATGCTTAATTGGAGTATTGTCACAGCACTTTGTAGTGATGTCACACAATGTGAAAGATGGAACACCCACACAATGAAAGTGATGTGACACACATCAGTGTGATGTCATGCTTAACAATGGGAGTGATATCACATGCACAAATTGGGAGTGGCGTCACAAAAATTTGTGAGTAATGTCACACAAACATTGGAGAGATGTCACACAAAATAATGGTATCGATGTCAGACAAGGGAGGTGGTATCTATATGTCAATGGGAATAAAGAAACACTTAAGTGTGATGTCACACACAATGGGATTGATGTCACACAGCAGGGTGATTTTATACATATTACTATGTGTGATATTACTCCCATTGTATGATATCACACACAATTAGAGCTATGTTACAAACGATGGAAGTGATTCACAATTCATAACCATGGAACACAAAATGGGAGTTAAATAACCAATTAGAATGAAGGTGAAGCCATTCATAACGATAGGAAGGATGTCATACACACACAATTTCATATATGCCACACAAAAATGTGTGTAATATCACAAAATCATGGCATTGATATCACACATAACATTGAGAATGATGTCACATTTGGTATGATGTCATACCTAACAACGAGAGTGATGTCACACACAAAATTAAGAATGATATCACACACATTTGGAGTTATGTAACACACAGAATGTGAGTTATGTCACACTCTATCATAGTATTATGACTCCTAATGGGAGTGATGTCACAAATAGTTGATGTGATGTTATAAAATTAGAGTGATGTCATACATAACAATGACAGTGATGTCACACGACCATGGGAGTGATTCCACACAAACAATGGCAGTGATGATATAAAAACAATAACATAACAATGGAAATGATGTCACAGACACTACTGGTGTGATGTTACACATTTCAATGTTAGTGATGTCCCACAAATATGTTTTGTGATGACATAAAAACAATGGGAGTGATATCACATCCACACAATGGGAGTAATGTAGTACAAAGAATCTGGGTGATGTCACACAATGGTAGAGATATCAACCAATGGGAGTGATGTCACACAAACAACGGGAGTTAAGACATAAAAAAGGGAGTGGTGGCACATCTAAACAATCAGGGTGATGTAGTACAATCAATGGGAGTGATGTCACACAGACAATTCTTGTGATGTCATAACAGTGAAGTCATATCACACAAAACAATGACAATGATATCACAGAATTAGGGCTATGTCATACATAACAATGAGAGTAATGTCACACAAAACAATGTCATTGATGTCGCACAATGGGAGTGATCTCACAATATACCATAGTGATATCACACTAAATGTGAGTGATGTCGCAAATAACAGTGGAAACGATGTCACTGATTTGGAGTGATGTCATTAGTAACAATGGGAGTGAGTTGACACACACAATGGGTTTGAAGTCACACATAACAATAGTAGCATTAGTCCACAAATAATGGGATTAATGAAATAATAACAATGGAAATTATGTATCAGAAATAATCTGAGTATTGTCACACACAATGGTAGTGATGTAACAGCAATAGGAGTGATGTCAGACAAAATAATGTGAGTGATGTGACAGAATGGAAGTAAATCCATAAATAATGAGTGATGTCACACACAAATATGTGAGTGATGTCACACACATTACTTGATTGTTGTCACACATAACAATGGGAGTAATTGCTCACACTGGGAGTGATGTCATATATAACAATGGGAGTGATGTTAAAACCAGCAATAGGAGTTGTGTGTCACACACAATGGGAGTGATGTCACCAATAACAATGAATGTGAATTCACACATAAAATTGGGAACAATGTGATATAGTTCACACAAAATTCTGAGTAATATCACACAACCTTGGGAGTGAAATCACACATATGAGTAAGAGTGTTGTCATGCTTAAGAATAGGAGCGATGTCAAACACAAGGGGAATGATTTCACACACACAGTAAAAGTGATGTCATACTCTATCATATTGATATCACACTCAAGAGGAGTGATGTCACAAATAACAGTGGAAGTGATGTCACAAAATAGGAATGATGTCATACATAATGATGGGAGGGATGTCACACATGACAATGGTAGTGATGTCTGGCAAACAATGTGTGTGATGACATGAACACAATTGGAGTGTTGTCACATTCATGTAATGGGATTGATTTGGTTCACACCGAGTGTTGTCATACACAAAGTTAGTGTTGTCAAACCTATGGGAATGATGTCACACAAAACAATGGGAGTGATGTCACAGAGTTGAAGAGAAAACATACATAGCAATGGCAGTTATGTCACACATAACAATGCGAGTTATTCCAAACAAAAATTGTGAGCAATGTCACACACACAATGGGACTGATGTCACAAACACTATCGACATTACACAAAATTGGTGTGATATGATACATAACATTGTGTATGACATCAGACATAATGATGGTGATGTCATATGATAAATAGGATTGATGTCACACAAGTCATACAATTTGAATGATGTCACACAACAATGTCACACACAAAATGGGAATGATGTCACACATATCAATGAGTGTGGTGTCACACATATTCAGAGTATTATCAACACATAATTTCAATGACATCACACCCTATCTTAGTGATGTCACTTACAATGCAGTGATGTCACAAATAACAGATGGAGTGATGTCACAAAAAACAGATGGATTGATGTGACAACATTGTGATGATGTACATAACAATAGGAGTGATGTCAAACCACAACAGATATTTTGTCACACAAGACAATGGTAATGATGTCCCATAAACAATGGGAGTGATGACATAAAAAAAGGGAGTGAGGTCACATCACACAGAGTGATGTAGCACAATAGGAGTGATGTCAAACACACAGTCATAGTGACGTCACACCAAAGGGAGTGATGTCACAGACAACAATAGGACTGATGTCATAAACAAAATGTGAGTGACGACATCCATACATAATGGAAGTGATGTCGCACAATCTATCAGAGTGATGTCACACACAATTTGTGTGATGTCACAAATAACATTGGAGTGACAACAAAATAACAATGGTTGTGATGTCATACATGTAATGTGAAGTCACACATAACAAGGGGAATGATGTCACACACACCATGGGATATATGTCACAGAGAAATGTAATGTAACACAAACATGCAACTGATTTCAGACATAAAGGTGGGACTAATGTCACTATTAACAATAGGAGTGATGTCACACACAATGGGAGTGAGGTCAAGCCATATCATAGTGGTATCAGAGTCAATGGGACTGATATCACCAATAACAGTGGAAGTGATGTCACACACAATGGGAGTACTGTCACACTCAATGGGAGTGATGTCACAAATAGTGAAAGGAATGTCACAAAGTTGGAGTAATGTCATACATGACAAAGGGAGGGATGTCACACACACAATGGATGTGTCACACATGACAAGGGTAGTAATGTCCCACAATTATTGGGGTGATTACATAAAAACAATAAAAGTCATATTGCATCCACTCAATGGGAGTGATGTAGAACAAACAACCTGGGTGTTGTCATATACACAACAGTAGTGATGTCACACCAATGGAAGTGATGTCACAGAAAGTTGAGAGTGATGTCAAAGAATGGGAGTGAAGTAATAGATAACAATGGGAGCGATATCACACAATGGAAGTGATGTTACATACACTATCAGAGTGATTTCACAAACAATTTGTGTGCTGTCACACACAACGTGAATGATGTCACACCCACACAATTGGAGTGATGTTGCAGATAAAAATGTGAGTATTATCACACAAAACACATGACAGGTGTCACATAGTATGACTGATGTCTCACAGTTGGAGTGATGGCATACATAAAAATGGGAGTGATGTCATAGTTAACAATAGGAGTCATGTCACTCACAATGGGAGTGATATGACATCCACAATGTAACTGATGTCATATTGTGACTGACGTCACAGCTAAAACTGAATGTGAAATCATATCTAACATTGGGAGCCATGTCAAGCAATTGGAGTGATGTCATACATAGCAGTGGAAGTGATGTAACACAATTAGAGTGATGTCTTACAAAGAATGAGTGTAATGTCATTCTAAACATAGAAGTGATAAAATATACAATGGGAGTAATGTCATGGGAACAAGGGGAGCAATGTCACCCATATCACTGAAGTCACATGAAAGAGTAAGTATGACATCACATGCACACTTTAGGATACACGTCACATATGATTCTGTTATGCCACACAAATATTGAGGTGATGTCACACATGAATAGGAGTGAAATCACACTTAATAGGAGTGAAGTTACACACAATAGGAGTAGTATCACACCCTATCATAGTGATGTCACAATCAAAGGCAGTGATATCACAAATAACAGTGGAATTGATGTCACAAAATTGGAGTGATGTTATATATAACAATGTGAATGATGTCACAAACACAAAACTTGTGATGTCACACACGAAATGATGAAGTGTGTTGGAAATGTATTTCTAAGTGAAGAATAATGGGGGAAGAAAAATATATGGATTAGAAATAAGCATACAAAAAGATACTCAACATTATTTGTCATTAGTAAAATGCAAAATATTACCACAATGAAACATTGCTACTCAATTTAGAATAATAAAATTGCAGACTGATCATACCAAGTTTTGGGGAGAATGTGGAGCCCTCAGACACTGCTGGTGGGAATGTAGAATGTGGCACCCAGTTTGAGAAACTCTTTGCTATTTTCTCTAAAAGGTAAACACAGGCTTAGCACATGATCCAGTCACTTTACTCCTACGTATTCATCCAAGAAAAAAGACAGCAAATGTCCATACAAAACTTGTATACAAAAGGTCAATGATAAACTTTCAAAAATTTTGCATATATATGGATGTTAAAATTAGTTTTAAAACTAGTAAATATAGAATATGGTGGTGTAGGCAGACTCTGAACTCACCTCCTCCCATGGAAACAGCCAATTTATGAGTCTCAGAAAAATTGTCCCTGAGAGAGAACTGAAAACTGGATAAGAGGAACCCCCACAATAAACAACAATCCTAATTGAGGTGGAAGAGGCAGAAATTCCCTTCTGGAGAGAAAAACCACCACCTTCACAAGCTGCAACACCTCACAGCTGCCTGGGAGCAACCCAAAGGTACGCAGCCTTCTCTGGAGGAGTAGGGGCCCTGAGCTGGGGAGCACTCCCACTATAGGCATTTTTTGGACCCAGCACAACCAAGATAAGAGACGTAATATCTAACTTTGCTTGCTACTAACAACCTTGGAGAATACCCCCAGAAAAGCTGGTTCACAAAGAAATTAAAGCCAGCTCTTAAAGGGCCCATGCACAAATTCACCCATTTCAGAAAGCAACCTAAAATCACCAGAAAGAAAGGTGCACAGTCCTTTGATGAAAAGAGACCCTCCGGATAGGCCCTGAGTGCATCTCTGAGAGATGTGAATGTCTTGAAGGACCTGGGACATTGGCATGGCCATTGTTGTGGCCTGGTATAGGCGTGTTGACACAGATGCTGGCAGCTGCCATTGGAGTTTTCCCTGGGATCTGCTAGCCCAGGGTCTTCCTTATCCACTAGAACACCTACTTAATGCAGCTCAGCCAGGGCAAGCACCCCACCTTAGGGACGGACCCCACCCAACAACAAGCCCTCGGGCAACTTGTGGACCTGCCAAGGGAACTGTCTGGATTCTCTGCAGCCTGGTGAGTGGGATCACCTCTGTGGGGCAGGGTGTGTGCAAAGAGTGGGTGGAAACTATGGGGCTACTGCCTTGAGGAGACTGGGCCCACTTCAGGAATTCAGGGCATATGCACTGGTCAGGACTGTGTTGACTGTGTGTATGGACCTGTGGGAGGTGGGGCTTGTCAGCTGCAGACTTGTGCTTCACCAAGAGCCACACAGACTATTGGTCCCATCTTCCAAAGCCTGAAACAATTGGGTGCTCCCATGCATGAGGCCAGCTGTCCCCAGGTGCAATCCTCAGAAAGCTGACAATGGAGTTAAAGGCTGGAAGCTTTAGCAATTATAAGCCCTTGAGACTAACAACCTGACATGCTGGGAGCCTACTCAATAGAAAAACTGCAACAGGAATGTACTATTAGACCTTTGAACCAACAGTGCTGGGGCTCCCCACATCTGATAAAGGGACTGAAGGATCCACAATGACTACAAGCAACTGAGCATCACAACAGCTAGCAAGCGGGACATCCTCCCTGGTCACCTACGGGAAAAGCAACGCTGCCAAAACAAAGGGACACACGTAGCCCACACAGGGGACACTCCTGGAACATTCGTAACTGGTGACAAGAAGGAAACATGCTGCCAGGCATCATAAGACATTGCTTATATAAGGTCAGCTCTACAAAAGCAGGAGACATAGCTGACCTACCTAATACAGATAAAGAGGCACAGGGAAAGAGGCAAAATGAGGAGGCAAAAGAATATGTTCCAAACAAAGAAATGGAAGATATAGAGAAGAACCAATCAAAAATGAAGAATACAATACTGGAAATGAAAAATTCACTAGAGGGACTCAAAAGCAGAGTAGAGGATACAGAAGAACAGATCAGTGAGCTGAATGAAAGCCTAGAAGAAATCACCCAAGCTGAACAGATAAACAGAAAAAGAATTTTAAAAAGTGAGGACAGTCTAAAGGGCCTCTGGCCCCTGGGTCAACTTCAAGTGCACTAACATCCGTGTTATAGATGTCCCCGAAGAATAAGTGCAAGACAAAAGGGCAGAGTCCATTCGAATAAATAATAGCTGAAAACTTCCCTATCCTAAGAAAGGAAACAGACATCCAGGTACCAGAAGCACACAGAACATAAACAAGACAAACCCACAGAAGCCCATACCAAGACACATCATAATTAAAATGTACAGAATTAAAGTTAAAGAGAGAATCCTAAAACTTGCAAGAGAAAAACAAGTTAGATACAAAGGAAATCACATAATTCTATCAGCTGACTTACCAGCAGAAACCTTACAGGTTGGAAGAGGGTAGCTCAATATATCTGAAGTGTTAAAGGAAAAAACCTACAGCCAAGAATACGCTACCTGGAAAGGTTATCATTCAAAATTGAAGGAGAGATAAAAAGTTTCTGAGACAAGCATAAATTAAAGGAGTTTGTCACCAAGAAACCAGTACTGCAAGAAATGCTAAAGAGACTTACTTAAGGGGGAAAGAGAAGACTACAAGGAGGACAAATTATCTATTTCCATGATAAGAGGGTAATGGATACAAATGCACAAAAAAGAGGTTAGATATGATATCAAAAACATAAAAATGTGGGAAGAGGCTAGTTGAAGAGTAGAGCATTCAGATAGAGGTCAAACTAAAGAGACCACCAAGCTAATATAGATTGCTATATACGTAGGTTACTGTATATGAACCCCATGGTAATCACAAACCAGAAACCTATAATAAATACACAAAAAAACTAAGAGAAAGGAACCCAAATATAATATTAAAGAAAGCCATCTAACCACAAGGGAAGAGAGCAAGAGAAGAAGGAACTGAGAAGAACACTGAGAAAAAAGAGGTAAAAGTTAAAAAATGGCAGTAAGTACATACTTACCAATAGCTACTTTAAACATCAATGGACTAAATGCTCCAATTAAAATGCATAGTGTGGCTGATTGGATTAAAAAACAAGACCCATATATATCCTGCATACAAGAGACACACTTCAGCCCTAAAGACACTCACAAACTGAAAGTGAAGGGATGGGAAAAGACACTCCATGCAAATGACAATAAAAGAAAGCTGGGGTAGCAATATTCATATTAGAAAAAATAGACTTTAAAACAAAAACTGTAACAAGAGACAAAGAAGTACAGTACGTAATTATCAAGGGAACAATCCAACAGGAGGATATAAAACTTGTAAATATCTATGTACCCAACATAGGAGCACCTGAATATATAAAGCAATTATTAACATACATAAAAGGAGAAATAGACAGAAACATAATAATAATAGGGGCCTTTAACACTGCAGTTACAGCAACGGACAGATTATCCTAACAGAATACCAATAAGGAAACATGGGTCTTAAATGACACACTAGAACATATGGACCTAGGAGATATCTACAGAACATTCCATCCAAAAACTGAAGAATACACATTCTTTTCAAATGCACATGGAACATTCTGCAGGATTGATCACATATTAGGCCACAAAACAAGTCTCCATAAATGTAAGAAGACTGAAATAATACCAAGCTTCTTCTCTGACCACAACAATATGAAACGAGAAATCAACTATAGGTAGAAAATCAGAAAACCCACAAATATGTGGAGATTACACAACATGCTACTGAACAATGAATGGATCAGCAAAGAAATCAAAGGAGAAATCAAAAAATACCTGGAGACAAATGAAAACAAAACTACGACACACCAGAATTTATGGGATACAGCAAAAGTGGTTCTAAGAGGGACGTGTATAGCAATACAGGCCTATGTCAACAAACAAGAAAAATCTCAAATACACAATCTAAGAGTGCATCTAAGTAACTGGAAATAGAAGAACAAAGCCCTGAATCAGTAGAAGAAGGGAAATAATAAAAATAAGAGCAGAAATAAAACAAATAGAGACTGAAGAAATAACATAAATAGTTAATAAAACTAAGAGCCAGTTCTTTGAAAAGACAAAGTTGACAAACTTTTAACTAGACTCACCAAGAAAAATGAGAGACGTTTCAAATAAGTAAAATTAGAGAGGAAAGAGGAGAAATTACAAGGGACACCTCAGAAATACAAAGGATCGTAAGAGAATACTATGAAAAGCTATATGCCAACAAATGGGACAATCTAGAAGAAATGGATAAATTCTTAGAATCATACGATCTTCCAAAACTGAATCAAGAAGAAATAGTGAATTTGAATAGACCAATCACCAGTAAGGAAATTAAAACAGTAATCACAAACCTCCCCAAAAATAAAAGGTCAGGACCAGATGGCTTCCCTGGTGAACTCTATCAAACATTCAAAGAAGATTTAATACGTATCCTCCTCAAACTCTTCCAAAAAATTGAAGAGGAGGCAAAGCTACCTAACTCATTCTATGAAGCCAACATACCCTGATACCAAAACCAGACAAGGATGACACAAAAAAAGAAAATTACAGGCCAATATCACTGATGAACATTGATGCAAAAATCCTCAACAAAATACTAGCAAATCACATTCATTGACACATTAAAAAGATTATACACCATGATCACGTGGGATTTATTCCAGGGATGCAGGGATGGTCCAACATTCACAAGTCAATCAATATGATACACCACGTTAATTAAATGAAGAATAAAAATCACATGATCATCTCGATAGATGCTGAGAAAGCATTTGCCATGACTAAGCATCCATTTATAATAAAAACTCTCAATAAAATGGATATAGAAGGAAAGTACCTCAACATAATAGAGGTCATATATGAAAAAACAATGGGTAATATCATGCTTATTGGTGAAAAACTGAAAGCTATCCCTCTAATAAAAGGAAGCAGATAAGGATGCACACTCTCACCACTTCTATTTAACAAAGTATTGGAAGTACCAGCCAGAGCAATCAGGCAAGAAAAAGAAATAAAAGAGTTCCAAACTGGAAAAGAAGAAGTGAAACTGTCACTAATTGCAGATGACATGATTTTATATAGAGAAAACCCTAAAGAATCCACCAAAAAACTTTTAGAAGTAATAAATGAATATGGTAACGTTGCAGGATACAAAATCAACATACAAAAATCAGTTGCATTTCTATACAATAACAACGAAGTTACAGAAAGAGAAATTAAGAATACAATCTCATTTACAATTACAATAAGAAGAATAAAAGACCTAGGAATAAACTTAACCAAAGAAGTGAAATATATGTATAGTGAAAACTATAAAACATTGCTGAAGAAATGGAGGAAGAAACAAAGAAATAGAAAGATATTCCATGCACTTAGATTGGAAGAATTAACATAGTTAAGATGTCCATGCTTCCTAAAGCAATCTATAGATTCAATGTAATCTCTATCAAAGTTCCAACAACATTTTTCACAGAAATAGAAAAAAGAATCCTAAAATTTATAGGGAACAACAAATGACACCAAATAGGCAAAAGAATCCTGAGAAAAAAAGAAGCAAGCTGGAGGTATCACACCCCCTGATTTCAAAATATGCTCCAAAGCTATAGTAACCAAAACAGTATGGTACTGGCACAAAAACAGACACACAGATCAAAGAATAGAATCAAAAGCCCAGAAATAAAACCACATGTCTATGGACAACTAATCTTTGACAAAGGTGCCAAGAACATACAATGGAGAAGGGGAAGTCCCTTCAATAAATGATGTTGGGAAACTGGACAGCCACGTGCAAAATAATGAAAGTAGACCATCATTTTACAACATACACAAAAACACTCAAAATGGTTTAAAGACTTGAATGTAAAACCTGAAACCATAAAACTTCTAGAAGAACACATAGGCAATATGCTCTTTGACATCAGTCTTAGCAACATGTTTTCAAGTACCATGTCTGAGCTGGCAAGGGAAACAGTAGAAAAAAATAACCAAATGGGACTAAGTCAAACTAAAATATTCTTGACAACAAAGGAAACCATCAACAAAATGAAAAGACAACCTAACAATTGGGAGAAGATATTTGCAAACCATATATCTCATAAGGGGTTCATCTCCAAAATATTTAAAGAACTCATACATCTCAACAACGAAAGTGTAACAACTCAATTAAAAATAGGCAAAAGACCTGAACAGATATTTATGCAAAGAAAATATACAGTTGGCCAACAAGCACATGCAAAGATGTTCAATATCATTAACTATCAGGGAAATGATACCAAAACTACAATGATATATCAACTCACACCTGCCAGAATGGCTGTAATTAACAACACAGAAAACAACAAGTGTTGGAGAGGATGTGGAGAGAAGGGAACTCTCATATACCGCTGGTGGGAGTGCAAACTGATGCAGCCACTATGGAAAACAATATGGAGATTCCTCAAAAAATTAAGCATAGAACTACCATACGATCCAGCTTTTCCACTGCTTGGTATTTATCCAAAGAACATGAAAACAACAATGCATAAATATACATGCACCGCTGGCTTCACTGCAGCATTATTCACAGTAGCCAAGACTTGGAAGCAACCTAACTGCCCATCAAGTGTTGAATGGATGAAGAAGATGTGGTCTATATACACAATGGAATACTACTCAGCCATAAGAAACAATGTAATCCAGCCATTTGTGACAACGTGGATGGACACTGAGCGTATTATGCTAAGTGAAATCAGTCAGAGAGAGAAAGTCAAATACCATAGTATGATCTCACTCATAAGCAATATATCAAAACAACAACAAACAAACACATAGAGATAGGGATTGGATTGGTGGTTACCACAGGGGAAGGGGGGAGGGAGGAGAGCAAAAGGGACAATTAGGCACATGTCTGTGGTGATGGATTGTGATTAGTGTTTGGGTGGTGAACATGACATAATCTATGCAGAAATAGAAGTATAATGATGTACACCTGAAATTTATACAATATCATAAAACAATGTTTCCACAGTTAAGAAAAAGAAAAATTTTAGTAATAACAAAACATTACAACTAGATTTGCTAAATGGTAAAGAAGCAAACATGATGAAAATAAATACATGTAAAGGAAAGAAAAAAAAGAACTCTCGGGAGCATTAGAGTGTACAAGGGAGGTAAGTGCATGATTACCCACTGTACAAGGCAGAAGTGGAGCCAAAGCAGTCAGGAAGATTGAACGGAGGCTAACTAGGCAAAGAGGATGAGGAAAGCAATGGATATCTATAAGATCATATTCCATATTTATATTTCCCGCATATATTTTAAGCCAGTAATTTCACTTCATATTATTGGAAAAATAAGAAAATTTTCTATTAAAATGTGTTTGGTAAAAAAAAAAATAACATAAAATTTAATATATTGATATGAATTAGCTAACACCATAAGAAAAAAACTAGTAAATAGAGCCCACTATATACTAATAGAGATAATACACCGTCCTCAAAGGGGAAGTAAGTCAAAGATTTAAGACAGTGAAATATCAGGAAACTCACTAAATGTATCATCACTTTTAAAGCTAAAACCCACTAGATGACAAACATAATTTATAAAATTAACTGCCATTCCTAATACAAATTCAAAATAAAATGCATACCCAAGGAAACTACTTAAACATCGTGTTTTGAAAAACTAAAAATCAACAGTAAATACATTAACGTTGACATACATAAGATAATTCCATTAAATTAGGAACATAACAAGAGTGCCAAATAGCTCACTTCTCCTCAGAGTTTCAACAGAG
Organism: Ceratotherium simum simum; assembly: GCF_057802395.1. NCBI lineage: Eukaryota > Metazoa > Chordata > Mammalia > Perissodactyla > Rhinocerotidae > Ceratotherium > Ceratotherium simum. The sequence goes on from NC_141941.1 coordinate 12,137,871, forward strand.
GTTTCAGCAATTAAAAAAAGACAGAAAAATGAACTAAATAATGGAGAGAATGAAATTATCTTTGTTTCATATCATATGATTGTACCCTAGCAAACCTAAGAGACAAAAAATTATAATAGCAGAGTTTGGTAAAGTGCCTGGAGTCAAGAAAAACAACAACCAATAGTCTTTTTTCTATGTCAGCAATAGACAATTGAAGTGAAAATGGAAAAAATATCCCATTCCTTAATGGCCACAAAAATATATAAAATAGCAATAAATACATTCAACAAGAAAAATAGAGAACAGGAAGAAAATCATACAATCTTATCTTAGGACACAAAAGGACATGAATAAATGAAATAAGATACCACATTCCTGAGTAAGATGTAATATCATAAAATACCACACCTTCAAAAATGAACATGTAATGTATACATGTAATGCAATTCCAAAGAGCATTACAATAGGTTTGGATTTTGTCTTGCTTTAGAAATAGAAAACATGATTTTAAAGATCTTAGTAAAAAGCACATGTCTGAAAAGAGGCAATGTTTTTGAAAAGGAGAATAAAGAATACTGAGGGGGTTCTTCACTTACAAAACACTCATACTTATTCTAGGGATTCTATAATCAAAAATATGTCCAGCCACAAAAATAGACAAAAAAAAAAAAAAAAAAGGAAAGAAAAAGAATACAGAGTCCTGACCAAAAACATATAGATAGCAGTGTTTATTTTGTATGAAAAATGATTGCTTTAGTGAAGGAATTGTAGTGGGCCTGGACCAATGGCATAGTGGTAAGGTTGGCATCCAGGGCATGGATCCACTTGTCAGCCATGTTGTGGCTGTGACCCACATACAAAACAGAGGAGGATTGGCACAGATGTTAGCTTAGGGATAACCTTCCTCAGAGAAAAAAAAAAAAAAGCTAGTTTATCAGAATAAAATTAAGAAGAATATTTCTACAATACTGAGATGGTGAAAACTTTCTTAATAAATATGGCGGGAAACCCAGATGTCATAGAGGAAAAAATATATAACTAAATAAAGATATTCTAACAAAAAGGCCAAAAATGACCTGGGGGAAATATCTGCAACACTTTATTTATGGCTGCAAAGGATAAAATTATTAATATACAAAAAGGTCCTACAAATTAGTAAAAAAACAATTCACCAAGGAGATGGGGAAGAAGACAAGATGCATTTACAAAAGAGGCTGTCCCAACCAGCAAAAACCAACGAAGGAAAAGCAACATAAAGCAATGGCAGGACGTCATTTCACCCATCAACTAGCAGCGACTTCAGATAAGAAATCAAGGGTCCTCCCAGGCATGTATAGGAATGTAAATAGCTATAACATTCTGTGAAATATTGTCAATGCCTATTAAAATTAATATTTAAAATATGCATATCCTTTGACTTATTATCCCAATTTGCTTCCCACTGTTGGGAATCTAGCTGATAGAAATGAACTACCAGGACGTATGTACAAGAACACTTAGCTCAGTATGACTTGTGGTGGGAAACGCTAGACACAAAACAAAACCTATCAATGAGGTATGGTTGAAAAAGTATTTTATGTCTTCATTGTTGACTGTCATGCAACCTTCAAAAGAATAAATTTTCCATCTCTGACTTGAATAGATGTTGGAGATATTGCTGAGTGAAGAAAAAGTGAGGAGAGAGGTAAACAGAACAAAGGATTATGGAGGACAGAAAGGAATTCTTATTTTTCTACATTGTTCAAAATTCTTCTTATGACGATGCATTTTGTTGTATTTAAAAACTAACTTAAAAATATGCTTCATTCCAAGACAGAAAAGGACAAAAAAATTACTTTGGCAAATCAAAGTTTTCTAAAGTATCTTGAGATTGAAAGAAGTGACATACTCGAACTTTTCAGCATTCTTATGATAGTTAACGATAGCAAGCCAGTTTTCTATGAGGGAGGATATTTCCTCAGCTCGTGGCCCAGGTGGATTTACGGTCTTCATAAAAGTTGCTCTGATGGTGTCTAAACACCCATTGCGGGAAGGTCTCTTCCAAGGGCATACTCCCACAAGTGTCAGCCCATAGAGAGACTGCTGTCCTAGATAGTACCCGCCCTTCTCTGGTTACAAAGCGTGGTCACCCACCACAAGGCCCAACCAAGACGGGCACAGGTAGTAAGAATCACAGACAGCAGCCTCCTGGAGAGGGACAGGGTCACCATCGTGGGCATCAGCTGAGCAGAAGACTCTACTGTAGGAGGGGACGTCACTGGGGTGGGTTCAGGGGCAGCGGTCACCGTGGTGGGTATGACCGAGGTGGCTGGAGCAGGGGTAGAGGGGGTGACTACATCGTCGGAGGAGACATCACCGTGGTAAGTGTCACCAGGGAACAGGACACAGTGGGCAGAGTTGGAGAGAGAGAGCAGAAGACCCAGAGGAAGGGAATGGACAGAGGTGGGGTATACTCACAGACCTCGGTGTGCTCCTAGGCACTCCTCTGGCTTCCTTCTCCCGTGGTCACCAGCCTTCATTAATTCAGTCATTGATACCAACTTGCCACGCTTCTGTCCACCCACTCACCCACTCATCCAGCACTCCCTCACTACATATTACACTGACAAAAAGTACATCTAGATCCTCTCCTCTTAGGACCTACAGTCTCGCGGGGAAGGGGTCACATATTAGTAAATAAATGCCCAAGTAGTAGAAGAAAATAAGGCAGGGCAGCTGAGAAAGTGAGGTGGTGGGTGACTGCCTGTTCTAAACTGGGGAAAGGCAGTCAGGAAATGCCCCACAGTCTATAAGGGGGGATCTGAAGATCCACAAGGATAGTTCTTCCTCTTTCTTGTGACCAGGGAAATGGGCTAGTGTGTCCATAGTTTCACTTTTGCTGCCTTTAACCACATCTCCACTGCAGACAAGGTGAGTTTTCAAAATTGTAAACCAAATTGTCTTCCTCTATTCAACATTTTGTATCTTAGTATAGAATTCAAATGACTTGTCATGATCTTGCTTCTGTTTCTTCATGGTGCTTATCACCTTCGGAATTGTTTTATCATCAATATGGCTGCTATAATGTAACCTCCTTTTCCGTTTTGCTCACAGCTATAGCTCCAGGGCCTACACAATATACTGCTACATAATATGCCCTCAATAAACATCAGTTGAATAAACCAATAATTTATCCAATTATCTCTCTCATTAGCTTTGAATTTCTTGAAGGAAAGAGCTAGGTGTTGATTTTTTAAAATTTCTCCCAGAAGTAATAAAGTTGGCATAGAAAATTTTTCCATAAATGCTTATTAAATAGGGATAAATAGAGCTGCGATGTAGCTAGGACAATAAGACAAATGCTACTGTCTAATAACAAGGTACCACTGGAAAATCAGAACATTATGGAGAGCATGAGTGAATTAATGAGCAGACGCTTTGCTATTTGGGCTAGTCCTCAGGAAACAAGAAAAGGAGAAATACTTTTTAACAGAGGACAACAGAACAAAACAGAGCATTGAAAGACAAGGAGACAATGAAGGCCATCTAGAGAGCAGAATAACATCCTGGAAGCTGATCAGATTGAAGGTAGCTACAAGGGGTCAGGAGCAGAAACCAGAACCTGCCCCCATAAACAAAGTTTCCTGAATGGGGGAACCTGTGATGAACAGGCTATTTTTAGAGCCCTATTTAAAAAATAAATAATTCATGTACATGGCAAACTGCTTAAACAATTAAAAGAGTAATGCCAAACAGTATACAGTAATCATTCTTTATCTCTGAGCACCCCCTTGTCTTCCTCCCCAGAGGCAGCCACTTTTAACACAACAGGTTTCCAGGATATTCTGTGCACATGCAGGCATACAAGTAGTTCTATTCCGGTAGCATACTACATGAATGATTCTACGTCTTCTTACTTGCTACACCTTAAAGAGACCTTTCCATTGCAGAATTTATGGCTCTACTTTGTTCTTAATAGTTGCACTCTATTCCACTGAATGTATGTACTGTGATTTATGCAGTAAAATGGGATCTTTGGAAGATTCATTTACCTTGGGGTGCAGATCATGCAGGCTGAAGGCAGAGCAGGAAAGAACTGCTGCCTGGAACCTATGGCAGAAGAGTTCTCTTCTTCTCTCCCAAGGTCCTCTGAATCATAGCCACCAGTCTGGTGAGTGGAGAGAGAACTGACATGGGATCTTAACACCTGAGAGGAGGTTAGTGTCAAGAGAAAGACCTAAATGATTACACTACTTTGTTGCAATTATAGCTTACCAGGTGCTGAACATCTCACATAACATAGTCCCGAGTTTCAGCAATGTGTAACATTTACTTGATTTTGGCTAGATGGTGGAATGCATGGGTGACCTGCACTGAGGCTGCCCCACTCTCCTGACTAGGTGTATGGACATTTGGTGGGCACCGTTAACCTGACAGCAGGGACTCTCATATGTAACTTGGGATGCTGGTTTGGGCTATCAGAGTTGGCTGGCACCTGTGATGGTTGGGAATACCAGGGGTTGCAGCTTGTGTCCACTCTCATCAAAATTTGCTGCTACATGACTTTTTGCTTGACTACCTGAGCTGTCGTTGTCCCTGTGAGGATTATTTGGACTTGCTGACTGGTTGCTGTCACATAGGTGAGGGCCACAGTCTGTGGGGAAGCCTGAACCAAAACAGAAAACACACGTTGCCTAGAAAATGCAAATCAATTGACATGACAAATTAAATATTCTTCATGATAGGGATGGGGGTTTTAGAAAATTAACAGGAATGCTTTTGTGAAGTGTGAAAACTCCCTGACATATCAAAATATGACCTCTGGTTTCTAACAAAACAAAAGCAGAAAATGAAACTATTGTTGCTTTTACACTAAAACAGGAATCCTCTGGGGAAAAGGCAAGTGTTGACAACTGAGGACTGGTGATGGTGGTGGTGTTCAGCTTTTAATACAATTTGATTTCTTGAAATCTATATGCCAGTCTGATTCTGAATAAGATAAAATTTTGTTAAAGCACTGCTTTTATATTGTCACAGTCTGTAGCAGTAAACAAAATGGTAAGAGCATAATGGTTCCTCTGTTAGGAATATAAGTCATCAAGGTCCCCAGAAGGACTTGTACCTCTAGGACACAAGGTGACTACAAGTGGATTCCGGCTGTTTTCTGCATTTCTCTAAAACTGTATGGTGGCTTCAGCTTGTAGGATACACCTAAGGTTATTGGCTGAAGGAAAGATCCCAGATATGACCTCCTTCAGTACATTTGACATTGAGTTTGAACTTGTTTCTCCAATTTTTTTCCTGCTAGTCTAAGGATATGAAAAGTTTTCCCCAAAGTTAACTTTTCTCTGTATTACAAAAATCAAAAGAGATTCTCTCGTAGTTAAAGTTCTACTTACTCAGGATGAAAACCAAGTGCCCTCTTAACATAGAAAATGTGAAGTTCACTGAAAAGCCCACATGGGAACTTCCCAGGTGGCTGCATTTCTCCAGGTCCTACTTGCTGTGAAGCAGACGTGACCTGCTGGATGCTGGCTACAAGAGCTTGCTGTTGGAAACTTGAGGGAGTTTTGCAAACTTTGACAGAACAGAAAATGCCAAACATAGAATTCAAAAGACTGTGTTCACAAGGAGATTTTTCTCCCTCTCTTTCCTTCTCAGTTCTTAATGTAAATAAAAGGGGGCTGGTCCAGTGGCAAGGTGGGTGTTGATGAAGTTTGGTGCATTCCAGTTCAGTGGCCCAAGCACACCAGTTTGGATCCTGGGCACAGACCTACACCTCTCATCAAGCCATGCTATGGCAGTGACCCACATACAAAACAGAGGAAGATTGGCACAGATGTTCGCTCAGAGACAATCTTCTTCAACCAAAAAGAGGAAGATTGACAGTGGATGTTAGCTCAGGGCCAATGTTCTGCTCATCAAGCACTGCTGCACTGCTCATCAAGCCATGCTGTGGTGGCATTCCATATACAAAATAGAGGAAGATGGACATGGACATTAGCTCAGGGCTAATCTTCCTCAGCAAAATAAAAATAAAAAATAAGAGTATTCAGGCTACTTGTGCCTACTTACTTCTGTTGGAATGTTGGCTCACAGCCTCTGGGCCTGTGACGCCTTGGGTCTCTAAGTTGTAGAACAAGAATGAAAGTAAGTATTACCCAAGATACTTCTGGAGAAGATGTGAAAATATATGATGTACTTGTAAATGATAAAGCTCCAAATAAATATTAATCCTCATCATGAAAATTAAAATTAATCAGAAGACATTTACTGGTTTATTATACCTTAAAAAAAACATATAAACAAGATTTGCTACCTTGATCAAGCCCTGTGCAGCACTGATGGGAAACAAAGACTCAATCAGCTGCCCCACAGCCCTGATTGAGCACTGTGGGCAGGATTTATATGGCACAATGCTGAAAACACTGAGATTCTGTGGATAAAACCAAGATAACATCTTAAATGCATCAATGAACTTGCAGAGAGTAATAGTTTCTATTCCAAGACCTAAGCAAGGGCAGAGTTGCCACAGCAGTTTTCACCCTGAGAGCATGTGCTGGGAGGGGACGACTTGAACTGGATCTCCAAGGTCTCCCAGGGTGTGGCACACAAGGTGCCAAGTCCAAATCTGCCCTCAGCAAGTAGCTAACAGGAAGGTCACAGGCTGCACCCTCAACTGTGATCCTGTCTCCCAAAAGGACTGTGAGGATTTCGCCAGCCTAGGCCTCAGTGCTGGGGTTGGGAGGAGACAGATGCTGATGGTACTGGTGGTACTGATGGTACCAACAGAAGCCCAGCAGCAGCAAATCCATCTTCAACACAGACCTCAAAGCATTTCCACAAACAGAACTTGAAGGACAACTGGATCACAAGAAAACAATTACTCTAAAGACAAAGAAATGCAGTTCCTGAAGCAAGCATAGCAAAATCAAGTAAAGTCAGATGCACCATGACTTCAAATGGAGGAATTATCAGACACACAGAAAACACTGTGCTCACTCTGTGCAGCCTGAGAACACATATGGGAATAAGAAACTACAAACAAAGACCAGGCAGATTTGAGATAAAAACAAACAGAACTTCTAAGACTAAAAAATATATATTAGGCCAAATAAAAATTCCATGGACAAGATTAGACACAACAGGTCACAGGGCTTTACTCAGAATGCAACACAGAGACAATAAAATATAAAACATAAAAGACTGGAGATACCTGGAGTACAGGGAAAGGGGGCAGAGGAAACATCTAAGGAAATAATAGCTGATCATTTTCTAAACTGATGAGAGAGATCAATGCCAATTCCAGATCAACAAATCCCAAGCTACAGCATCATAGTGATTATAAAACATCAAAGATAGAGAAAAGATCACTAAGGAAAATGGAGGGAAAAAAGATAGAAGACTGTCAAAGGAGTGATATGATAGATGTACATCTGACTTTTCACCAACAACAAAAGAACCAGGAACCAGGGGATATCGTTAACGTTCTGAGGAAATAAATGTCAATCTAGAATTCCATACCACGCAACAATGTCTTTCAGGGAGAAGAGTGAAATATAGTCAATTTTCAAACACTACAGAGAGCACCAAAGGATGTACTTCAAGCAGAAAATAGAATTTTACTTGAAAGTTAAAATGAAAAAGGAGAAAATGAAAATGCATGATGACACTAGCATTTAAGTTTAGAGGCCAGTGGGACAGAACAATGGTCAAGAACAGAGCAGAGATAATATTTTGTTCTATACCTTGAAAAGATAAATGTGCCTGGGGTAATTTTAGGTTAATCAGTTAAAGAGCAGAACGAATGTATAATTTTAAAACTAGTATAGGAGAAAACAAAGATGAAAAAATTAAATACATAAATAGAATAAAAGAAAACAAGAAGGAATGGAAAGAGAAATGGAAAAAGCAGGATAAACCCAAACAAAATGGAAGCTAAAGCCACCACATCAATCCTTAGTGTGAAGGCCAGTGAACACATTTCAGGAAAAGACTGAAACAAAGAGACTGAATAATGGCACAGCTGCATCAGCCTGACTATTTCATCAGGTACCCGTGACACACACACAAAATGTTGAAGGCAAAGTGGGGAAGATACACCACGGATTCTAACACAAGATGGAGGGGTTCTTGTATGAGGTAAAATGGGCTTCAAGACCAAAAACAGTACCGAAGATAATGAGGGCCACTTCAAATAATAAAATCAAAATTTTAAATTTGTATGTAGCTAATAATAAAGAATCTAATATAAAAAACAAAAATAGAAATACATATAAATAGAAACAGATAAATCCATAACCAGAACAGGATATTTTAATGTACCTGTCACAGTAATTGACAGAACAAGCAAATCAGTGAGAAGAGAGAAGAATAAAACTACGCAAATAATAAACTTGACCTAGTAATAACAAAATGACCCAACAACTGCACCCAACAGCACCATAAAGCAAATTTCAACAAATTTCACTATGGAATCTGTGAAAGACTGGACCTGGAGCGTGAGACAGAGAAATGAGAAATGACTGCAAGTTTGGCCCAGGTAAGGCAAAAGGTCAGGGAGGACAGCATTGAGTAGCTCAGGTGTGCACAGGTGAAGTCTGAGGCACCTGTGAGCTGGTACATCTCAGGGTACTCTCCAAATGCAGCTGTGATTAAGAATCTGGGATACATCTAGTGAGGGGCTGCAGATATGAATGTGGAGTTTTGGACACTGAGAGAGAACCAAAACCTCAAGACCAGGGGAGATTACCAGACAGGGAGTGCAGATCAGTTGTTTTTTAAAAAGACAAAACACTACAACAAAAAGTAACACAAACTCTTAGCAAACTAGATCAAGAAGGGAACTGTCTTACTGTTACAAAGGAAGATTTAAAAATCAAGCCCCGCTTGATGACTCTATGAACAGTGACATGTCTGAGCTTTCATCTGCACACCTCAGTCACACTGTCTTGTGGACCTCACTAGCACAGCAAGGCAAGAAGTAGGATAGAGAGGTGGGAGGAGGTAGACATGGCCACCACGGCTCACAGAGATGTGATCAAGACAAAGGAAATGCAGAAGAATCTGCAGATGCACTGTCCAAGGAGCAAGAATGGGCCAAGGCTGCTGGGCTCAAAAATCACGGTTCAAAGTGCATGAAAGGCAAGCATAAAACAGAAACTTAGAAACATACTATTACAGAAGAATAAAAAAATACGAATTACTTAAGAATAAATGCAATGTAGTGGTAAGATCGTTATGGAAGAAATCAGTAAAGTCAAGCCCAAGGAGAACTCAACTCTCCTTCAATCAGATCTAGAGTCAATGTAATTCTAACAAAAACTCCTACAGCTTTGATTGTGGTGTGTAAACTGAATAAGCGGCCTCAAAATTAACATGAAAGTACAAAGAGCCACAAACAGCAGGATGTTCCAGATAGGATGCAGTGGAAGGATTTGCCTTCCAGATACCAAGCCTCCTTATGCAGCCTGAGAGGTAAAGGCAGAGAGGTGTGGGCATGGAGACCACCACACACTGAAGGAAAGCCCCATACAGAACTACATGTGACATAATGAAGTCAAGCTGTGGATCAAAGGAAAGAATGCACTCCTTGCCAGGTGATGCTGAAGATAATTGGATAGTCACATGGAAAAATTAAACTGACTTCCTATTTTTATATAATCTGGAAAAACCAATTCCTGGAAGGTTAAAGACCTACATATGAAGGAAAAATTATAAAATTTTTAGAAGATAATACAGGAAAAAAAAAACCATGATTTTTGGGAAGGATTTCTTAAGCAAGACACAAAAAGCAGTATTCAGAAATGAAAATATTGACAAATTCCCATACTTTAAAACGAAGAACTTTTGTTCCTCCAAAGACACCATAATGTAAACAAGAAGATAAGCCACAAACTGGGAGAAGACAGTGTGACACAGAGAACCGGAGGCTAATAAACAACAGCAGGAGACTTTTAAACAAACACTTCACAAAAGAGGAGACCTGATGGTCAACAGATGGTGAAAGATGGAATTGCCTTAGTCACCAGAGGCCCAGGCCAAGGGCACAGGGTGCATGCCACTGGGACCATTGCAGAGGTTCCATGGATGTGTGCACCCACAGCCCCTTACACCTGGCCCAGTGATGTTGACACACCTAAGCCAGATGTGCCAGCTGCTTCGTGCAGCATTGGGCAGCCACAGCCAGGAGCAGAGCCAGGATCAGCCCATGTGGCCATCAGAACCATGTGATGGAATGTGTCAATTAATTAAGCATAAATCTGAGCTCACAAACATAAAGGACATCACCACAGTGTAATCTCAGCACAGCCCCCAAGCCACACCACACTGATCCCACAGGTGGCAAAGTTGACAAGGAACATGAAGGGACCAGCCAACTCTGAGAAGTGATGCTCTCTTCACAGGGCACTGGTTCCATGGGCATCCACTCATTTTTATTCTCTGAGCCGTGTGCATACCACAGCTCACTCTCCTCCATGCCCATTGTTCTGCAATACAACTCTGGCTTTCACTCATGCTACCTGTATCTGGGTCCCCACCAGTTTTGGGGCCTGATAGGAAACAGAGTTTTAAGGTCTAGCTGGGTGGCATAGGTGAACTTCTTTGGTTTTCCCTGAGCAGCATCTGCTGTGTGGTGATCTGAGGAGAAAGAGACACCCCAGGGTTAGAGCCAGATGGGGCCCTCTAACCCCTTCCCAAAACCATCAGAGCCTCTTCTATGGGCCCTGGCTACCCCCAGACATCCTGCCTTCTTGGCATCCATCACCTCATCTGAGGCTGCTGAGGACAGCTTGCCCTCAGGCTTTATGTTCTGCTGTCCCCACAAACCAAGATGGAGACAGGATCAGAACTATCTCAACACCCAGCAGATCCACAGTTGGGTTCCTATGAGAGGGGTAGTGACACTCATGGAAGAGCTGTCCATTCAACGTCTGACAAGCATGGGACCTGGTATCCATACCATCAGCTTTGTGACGCGGGGCAAGTCACTTAATTTCCCTGAGCCTCTGTTTCCTCAGAGGAACATGAGCTCTGAGAATCCACACCATATGCACCCAGAGCTCTCCTCACAAAGGGAGACAGCAACATGTGGCAGCTCACACCACAGCTCTGGCTATCCTACAATCAGACTGCATGTTCCATCTCCAGCTCAAGAAATAGTACAGATGCAACTCACAGGGAAAGTCCCAAAACTTCATCATTTCTATGTAGGCTCTATGCTACCAGTAAGTGAGTAAAGTGGAAGCCCTTGAAGATAGAGCACTTCACACCCTCCTACTGTTCCTCAACACAGTCCCCAGTATTGGCCTACTCAGAAGGAGATGCTTTTGGACATGAATCAGCTCAGACCTGCCTCCCAAACTTCTCTCCGCGTCAGTGAGACATTGACAGTTCTCCTTCACATCAAACTCCCTCCACTTGCTCCCTCTTCCCTCCAACCTCTGAGCACACACACACACAAGCAAAGGATATGGACCCCACCTGGCTCCTCACCTGACACAGAAAAGGACATGGTCACCACCTAGCTTTCTGACCCTTTTGCAGCCATGTAATTACTGCATCCCTCACAGTTCCTTTCAGTTTCTCAGCACATGGGCCTCCCCAACTTGTAATCACATCCTCCTTCCAGGGTCTCAGAGTAGCTTCAACCCTGAGGCTGCCCTGTGTGCAGCCCAAGTGCACAATGAAGTCTCCTGTGGTTGGCCACCAGACAGTGAGGCAGGGCCTATCGAGGATGTTCTTGTCCTCCACACTATGCCTGGTGGCAGGGCCTGATTTGGCTTAAAGACAGGATGACAGGAGAATCCCAGCCATGATGCTTGTATCTTATGCTGAATGGCCGCTGGGCCCAGGGCAACCTGTGGCTTGAGGGCTTTCTGCTGTTGCAGTGCTGGCTGCTTGAGCTTTGGCAGCTGCTGGTTGTGCATGGGCTGGGTCACAATGGTGTGTCCCACAAACACCAATAAAGACATTATGTCACAAGTGTTAAGTAAGGATGAGGGTCTCAGGGCTCACATTAAATTCAGACTGATTTTCGTACAGACAACTATACACTAAAATTATACTGAGACAAATACAGCCATCCCTTGCATACACTTAAAATGTTCTGTGTTTACAACGACATTCAGATAAAGAGATGGGAAGTTCAAAATGTTAGTGGTTAAATTGAAAGCCAAAATTTGTACTCAGGAAGAAGCTCTGAGAGACACTTCTACTAAAATACACTATGACACACTGGAAATGGGTGTCCATCAAGGAGCCAGCAGGGTTGGTGGCCACTTCCACTAGAAAAGTCTCCTTAGACCTGCTCAAAGCTCCACGAGGAGCAGTGATGGGGATGAAGGCTGTATGCAATATGCATCCACAGCTTTCTGTGGCTTCCCCATGGCCACACTGATCCCAGAAACTTTCATGGGCAGCGTCATGACGCCTGGTGAGGAGACCACAGCTGCAGGCATGGATATCACTACAGGTTTCACCAAGACCACCTGAGCTGGCATCAATGGTTGGGCCTGCATCTGCCCTTGTGTCTGCAGCTGTAAAGTGGGAACCCGGGTCTGAACAGTGAAAACAATGTGCAAATCCGGAGAAATTCAGGTTGCTCTGTGTCTTTGCAAACATGTCCCCACAAGAGGTCAAATGCTGAGAAATTTACAAAGATTCACAAAGGAGAAAAGTGGCAGTCAACTAATGGAAAACATTTCTCTGTAGATGACCTACGTTTCTTAACCAACAGATGCAGGTAGCAGGGTTTAGCAAGCTAAATCAGTCACACTGACATTCAGATGCTGATCCCCCATCCAGCTCTCATCTCTGCTTCTCACTCCATCCCCTGTACCTCAGAGTAACCCAATCATGCCAGGTTGCCTCTTCCTTCAGCCAGGACTAAAGCTCAGGCCTCTGCCCCTCACCCTGAGATGACTGCCACAGCCTCCCACTCTTTATCACACTACCACCAAGCATTTTTTTTTGTCACAATTTGAAAAAGGAAAATGGAAATAGATCTCTTTTTGTGTGTACACAACTCAGGCCACCTAAGAAAATGTAAAGAAGTAAAAATATGAATGTGAAAAATGGCCTTCAGCCCACCAGACCTCATTATTTATTATTATTATTATTAATAATAATTTTTGCTGGAAAGGATTCAACCTGAGCTAACACCTGTTGCCAATCTTCCTCTTTTCTTTTTTTCTCCCCAAAGACCCAGTACATGGTTGTATATTTTACTGGTAAGTCCATCTAGTTCTTCCATGTGAGATGCCACCATAACACATCAACTGACAGATGGGTGGTGTGGTTCCATGACCAGGAAGTGAACCTAGCCACAGAAGTAGTAAGTTGGAAACTTTAACTACTAGGCCATCAGGTTTGGCTCCAGCTCTTGTCCTTATCTGTGTGGCTCACAGTGAAAGTATGTACAAATAGTGAATGACAGCTATTGTGTAATCTGTTTCTCTTCCTTTTACAACAATCACTTTTCAAGGATGCTTCCTATTTCATTGTGTGGATGCTCTGCAATATACTTAGTAAACTTCTTAGCCATGGAGGTTTAAGTTTCCTCTAACATTCCTGAAACAAACAGGTTTGTACATTCATCACTTTGTGCTTGTTCTATTACTTCTTTAGAGCATGACAGAAATAATATTTTTGTATAAAATGGTTTGCACATCTTTTAGCTCAACTACTAATCTCTTCATTGCTGGGGCCAGTTTCCCTTAGACAAGACCCATGGGAGGGTGGTGGTGGGTCAGTGGTGAGTGGTGAATTGCCCATAAAGTCTGCAGTTGAATCAACCCTGCCATCACAAAGTGATGATGCTCTTGTTGATCATGGTTCTAGGGTTAGGGAAGATGTTAGCATTGCAGGATGAAGACCTCTAGGAGGGCATTAGATTCATGAGCACCTTCTCTGAGCTCCGTGACCTCTAAACCTCCAGATGTAAAGTGAGTTCCTGATCAAGTCTACAAGGGTTCTTGTGTTTGAAAGGTGTCTCTCAGGATGGAGCAGGGCTTCCTGCAACTGTCCATCTGAAGCCACCACAAAGAGAGGCAAACTTTAAGAAAACCCAGGAGATACATCAAAGAGAAAAAGGAATAATGCATGCTCAGCCACACAGCAGAAACAGAAGGACACAGCCACAGGGTCACTGGGAGGAATGGACACGGCAGGATGACCAGGCACAGTGGAGAAACCTCATGCCTCCAGTAAGATAGGTAGCTCCGTGGCCTAAACCTGTGGCTTCACATACCAAAGACCCTAAGTGAACAAAGCCAACCAGAGGCACACAGAAAGTCTCCTCTCAGAGTCACAGGGCACACCGCTTTCAGGAGAATTCCAGGCAGACCTGCAAGGCGGGCTTTAGGAAGGGAAAACACTGCCTGTATGCTTCTTCTTCTTAGTCAGCCAGGCCCCTGACTGACCTTCCTCTACACTTGGGAGCCCCAACTATCCTTTCATCTATCTATCCATCCATCTTTTCTTCCTTTTTACCTTCCTCCTACTTCCTTTCATCTTTTTTACCTAACTAAACCTTCCTTGCTTCTTTTCTACCATCTATCCTTGCTTTCTTCCTTCCATCCCACCATCTGAAGGATCCACTGGAAAACATAGGCAACAGCCACTTCACTAAAGCATCAGCTGCAAACTCTGCCTCTGCCTACTCACCACCAGAGGGCACTTCTCACTCAGGGACTCAGGGCAACCATGCTTAGCAACAGCGTTGGTCATTGTGAAGCCAGAGGGGCCAGTGGCCCATGCATGCACAGTTAATATGCTGGAAGCTGGGCTCTGGGAGAAGGACCGTGTGATGTGGCAGAGGAAGAAAGATGGGAGAGGAGTCAGGTGGGGAGGATGCCTCTATTCCTCTCCTAAGGTTCCTGAAATCCAAGATCTCTGGATGGCTGCCCCTGCTGATGCCCCAGGCTCCACTCCAACTGCCACCATCCCCACCAGCCCAGTGGTAGCCTGACTTGGTGTCAAGACTCAGGAATGTCGGGTGCCTCTTTGGATGTGAATCTGGATGTAGTGCGTGGGAATGGGGTCAGGTGGGGGTGGGAGGGATGATATCTGGTGAAGTGGGGCCAATTAAGATCCGCCAAGTCCTGATACAAAGGATGTTGGGTTAAATGGAAATCTAACAATCCTGGCACTGGTCCCTTCCCTAGATGTGTGCAAGGGAGGCCCATGCCCTGGCACCACACCCCAGGGTGTCCCTGATTTTCCCACTGACTTACAGGAACCTGTTTAAAGGCACTCACCCACCCCCCAAATTGACCCACTCCCAAAACCACCACTTTGCTTCAGGTAGTACCTCAGTATGGCAATCGAGGACTCGGCCATGGAGACCCAGCCCAGGCACAGACCATTAGTGGGCATTTGGTCCACTGATGGAAATTGTCCATGTCAAGCCTGTGGCACCTCTGTAGAGGGGAGAATCACAAAAGGACGCTAGCTGTTCTTAAAGGACCCAAGTGAACAACAAGGACTTTCTTCCAGGCCAGTAGGACTGTCACTAAGAGTTTCCTCAAGGATTTCTGGGCACTGACCCATCCAGTCGAGTTCCAAAGTCTCATAGTGGCAGCAACCCACATCTGGAGACGTCTCCTAAAGGTCGTCAAACCCCAAAGGGATAAGCAATGAATTTCCCTTGAAGTGAATTATGTAGAAAGTTGGGTTCACGGGTAAGTACAGGTGAGGTACAAACATAGGTGAAAGACACAGAAGGGAATTGTTCAGTCTGCATATGTAAAGAAGTCTCTTTTCTGAGTTGAAAAACCAAAAAAATCCAACCAAGGCAATGACAGAGGGATACACCCATGACTTAAGAAAGATAGAAGACACAACCAAGCGGAAGTCTTGAAGAACAGGTGAGACACAGCTGATGGAAAAGTAAACCCACTGGGATAGAATGAGTGCACCCTTGTTCAGGACCACAGGATCACTGGAAATAGTGAAGATCCAACACAAGCACAGAGGACAGAAAGATCACATCAGACACCTGTGATATTGTGATCCAGCAAGAAAAGATGGGGAGAGAGAGTGTGTTTCTGAAGTGGTATTTGGAGATTTCTAGACTAACCATGCCCCCATGTTTTGGACCACAAGAAGGACCCCCAGAGGGTTCATGATCAAAAATATCCTATCTATGACCACAAGAGAAAATTTTCTGAGCACCAACCCACGGTCTGAGAAGCTTGGAAACAGGGCAGAAAAGTAAAAGGAAGAAAAAGAGAGAGACAGAGAGAAAGAGCGATTGCCAAGGAAAAACCCTAGTCCCCAAACCCACCCACACCCCCAGTCCCCAGGCATCCACTTCCCAGGAGAAAGAGTGAAAGCCAGAAGATGAAGGGCTGCTAGGCCAAATAAAGCAACTCAACTGGCATTATGTGAGTCATGATTGGCTGTAAAGTCTGCAGTTGAGTCTATCCTGCTATCCCAAAGTAAGGCTCCTTTTCTTGATAATGGTACTAGGATTAGGGAAGATTTTAGCATTCAGGGAAGGGGGATGGTAGGTTGGAATTAGAGTCATGAGCAGCTTCTCTGAGTTTTTTACCCATTAATCCTCCAAATGTATAGTGAGTTCCCGATCAGGTCTTCATATGTTTTTGTGTTTGGAAAGCAGTCATTCAGGATGGAGCGGGCTTGCCTCCAATGGTCAGTCTGAAGCCACCACAAAGATGGGCACACCTTAAGAAAACCCAGGAGACACGTTAAAGAGAAAAAGGAACAATTTAGACTCAGCCACACAGCAGAAACAGAGCAGCACAGCCACAAGGTCACTGGTAGGAATAAGGACTGCAAGATTAACAGGGCCAGCACATAAGCCTCAGACTTCACCCAGACAGACAACTCAGTGGGCTTTGCCTGTGGTGTCAGTTGCCATAGCCACTGAGTGAGGAAAGCCACACAGAAACATACAGGCAGTACCATCTTGGGGTAACAGGGCAGACCCATTTGGGAGAGTTCCAGGCACACCCTCAAGGCCAACTTGAGGAAGGGATACCACCACCTGGCTCCTGATCCTGCTTAGTTCAGCCAGGCTCCAGCCCTTCCTTCCTCCACTCTTAGGACCCCCAACAACCCCTTCATCTATCTATCCATCTATCTTACTTTTCTTCTTTTTTACCTTCCTCCTAAGTTCCAGCTTTCATTTTACCTTCCTAAACTTTCCTTCCTTGCTTCTATCCAATCATCTGAAGGACCCACTGGAAAACAGGCCATATCCACCTCATTAAAGTACTGGCCACAATCTGCACCTCCACCGTCTTAAAGCCAGTGGGCACACCCACTCACTCAGGGCCTCAGGGCCACATCTCTTAACAAAGGGGGTGGTCATTGTGAGGCATGAGGGGCCAGTGACCAGCTCATGCATTGTTGATTTGCTGGCTCATCTCCGGGATGTTGGGTTCCAGGAGGGGTATGTGTGTGGAAGAGGAGGAAAGATACAGAAAGGGTCAGATGAGAAGGGTACCTCTACATTCCACTTCTAAGATCCCTGAGACACCATATCTCTGGGTGGCTGCCACCACCACCGCCATAACCTCCACTGCTCTATGTGCCACCTTAGCCTCCACTCCAGTTGTCGCCATTACCACCAACCTGGTGGCAGCCTTACTCACTGGCAAGACTCAGGCATGCTAGGCCCCTCTGTGGACCTGAATCTGCACACAGTGTGTGGGAATTATTTCCGATGGTAGGTGGGAGGGATGAAATCCACTGAGGCAAGCCAGTTGAAGATCCCCAATGTCCTGCTCCAGGTGGTGGTCTGATCAACAGCAAATCTAATGACCCTATGACTGCTGCCTCCCTTGGACATGTTTAGAGGAGGCCCATGCCCTGTGGCCACACTCCATGGGATGCATGCCTTTCCCTCTGACTTACAGGAGTTTATTGAAAGCCACCCCTTTCCCCACCAGTTACCCCAAGCACCACTTTCGCTCAAGTAGTACCTGGGCATGGATGTTGAGGGGCAGGCCATGGAGACCCAGCTCAGGCATTGACTATTGTTGGGCTCTAGGTCAACTGATCGAAATTATCCTTTTCAGGCCTTTGTCACCTCCCCAGTGGGGAGAATCATGAAAGGGCTCTAACCATTCTCAAAGAAACCACATTGAAGAATGAGCAGATACTTCCAGGCCTGTGGGACTGCCAAAGCAGATTCCCCCAGGGCTTTCTGGGCTCTGAACCATCCTGTTGAGTTCCAAGTTCTGGTGATGTCAGCACCCCACATCCGGGGACGTCCACCAAAGTTCATCAGAACAGAAGGGAAAAGTGGTGCAGTTTCCCTGATGTAAACTATTCCAAAAGACAGGTTCATAGGTAGGTGCAGAGGAGGTACAAACATATGTTCTGTTACATGTGAAAGACAGAAGGGAAATGTTCAGTCTAGACTGAGAAGGGGTCACTTTTAGGAGTTGAAATACCAAGGCAGACCAACCAAGGCAATGAAAAAGTGGCATTCCCATGACCTAAGATGGTCAGAAGCCATGACCTCAGCAGAAGGCTAGAAGAACAGATGTGACAACTAAAGGAAAAGTGATTCCACTGGAATAGAATGAGTGTCCCCTAGTGGAGGAGCTAAGGATCTTGGGAAATAGTGAGGAAGCAACACCAACGCAGAGAACAGAAAGATCGCATCGGATACCTGTAGCACTGGGATCAGGCAAGGAAAGATGAGGAGACTGTGTTTCTGAGGCAGTATTGGGACATACCCTGATTGACCATGACCCCCAGCCATGCCTTGGACTGCAATAAGAATAACCCATGGGGTCATGATCATGAATGTTCTATCCAGGACTACAAGATGAAATGTGCTGAGTGGAAATCCAAGTCTGAGCAGTTTGGAAAATGGACGAAAATTTAAAAGAAAGAAAAGGAGATAGAGAGAAAAATAATTTACCATGAAATACCCCAGTCCTGATGACACATCCCCCTATGCCAAGACCCAGAACCAGCCCCAAGGGCAGCACTTCCAAGGAAAAGAGTGGAAACCAGTAGATGAAGTGCTGCTATGCAAAAAAGGACAGCTCAGCTGACAGGGGATCAGTGGTGATTTAGCCATACAGTCCACACTTGAGTTTATCCTGCCATCCCAGGCAACTATCCTCTTCTGATCAGCCTACTAGTGTGAGGTAAAATTATAGCATTTAGGACCTGAGAAATAGTAGGTTGGCATTCGACTCATGAGCACTTTCTCTGAGCTCGTTTGCCCTTCATCCTCCGGGTGTAAACTGAGCTCATGATCCAGTCTTCATTGTTCTCTGTTTTGAAATGTGCCTTTCAGAATGGAGAGGGGCTTCCTAAAACTGCTTGACTGGAATCATCACAAGACAGGCATACCTTAGGAAAATCCAGGAGAGAATTTAAGGCAGAAAAGAAACAGTTCACACTCAGCCACACTGGGGAAAATGAGCAATAAAGTCACAAGTTTGCTAGGAGAAATTAGGAGTTCAGTATGCCCAGGCTAAGCAGGGAAGCCTCATCCTTCCACCAGGTTGGGCAGCCCCATGGGCTCAGCCTGTGGCTTCAGTCCCTGAAGCCCCAGAGTGAGCAATGACACCCAGAAGCACACAGGTAGTCCCTTCTTGGTGTCACAGGACACACTCCTTGCACGATAGTTCCAGACACACCCTCAAGGCTGACTCGGGGGAGGGAGACCACCACCTGTCTCCTTATTCTTCTTAGTCAGCCAGGCCCCTGACCTACCTTCCTCCACGTTTGAGAGCCCCAGCCATCCATTCATGTATCTTTGTGTCCATCATTCTTTCTTCCTTTTGACCTCTCTCTTACCTTCCTTGCTTCTTTTTTAACTTCCTCAACCTTCCTTCCTTCTTTTTTGCCTTCATAAACCTTACTTCCTTTTTTCACCTTCGTTCCTTCCTACCATCAAATTATCTGAAGGAAGCATTGGAAAACATAGGCCACAGCTACCTTACTAAAGCACTGTCTGCAGCCTGCATCTGCACCTACCTGCTGCTAGAGAGTGCACCTGCTCACATAGAGCCTGGCAACCATGTCTCTTAGTGACGGGGTTGGTCATTGTGAGGTAAGAGGGGCCAGTACCACAAGCATGCACAGTTGATTGGTTGGTTCCAACTCCAGGAAGCTGGGATCCCTGAGGGGGAGGGGCTGCTGGGATAAAGAGGAAAAATGGGAGAGGAGTAAGGTGGTGGAGAAGCCTCCACCTTCCTCCACCTCCCCTAAGGTCCCCGAGAAACTGAATTTCTGGGTTGCTGCTGCCACAACAACATTAATATACACTAATGGACACAACATCACAGCCTCTGCTCCAACAGCCACCATCAACACGACCCTGGTGGAAGCCTTACATGGTGGCAGGAGGCAGGCATGCAAGGCCCCTCTGTGGAACAGAATCTGGACCACAGTGTGTGGTAATGTGTTCACATGGGGGGTCAGGTGGATGAAATCCGATGAATCAGGTATGATGAAAATCCCACCAGTGTGCTGTGAAACGATGGCTTGATGTACCGCAAACATATTGGTGCTGGACCAGGGCCTGCCCTACACTTGGAAGAGAAATTTCTTGTCCTTGTACCACAACCCAGGGGCCCTTGTCTCTCCCAGTGCCATCCAGGTGCCAGTTCATAGCCACACCCCCTGCTTGACAGTCACCCCACTCACAAAACCATGACCTCCCCTCAGGAAATACCTGGACATGACCATTGAGGACCTAGGTATGGAGACCCAGCTAAGGCAAAGACCCGTGGTGGGCACTTGGGCCTCGGGTGGAAATTCTCCATGTCAGGCCTTTGTTACCTAAACAGTGGGGAAAACCATGAAAGGGCTCTAGCTGTTCTCAAATGGACCATGTTGAAGAACAAGCACCTTCTTCCGGGTCTGTGCAATTGTCACTAAGACTTTCCTCAAGGGTTTTCTGACCTCTGACCCCTCCTTTTGATCTCCAAGTTCTGGTGATGGCAGTAAACCCGCTTCCGGGGTGTCCACCAAATATCATCAGACCAAAAGGGAAAAAGCAATGCATATTCCTTGACATGTAGTATGACAAAGACAGGTTCATGGTTAAGTACAGGGAGGAATGAATGAACTTTCAGTCACAGGAGAAAAACATAGAAGGGAAATGTTGATTTTGGACAGGGAGCATGTCTCTTGTCTGAGTTTAAAATCCTCAACAAGCCAATCTATGATATGCAAAGGAGACAAGACTGTGACTTAACAAGAATGAATACCACAACCTGAGCAGAAGTCCTGAAGAACAGGTGAGAAACAGCTGAAGGAAAAGTAAACCATCTGGGATAGAACAAGTGCACCCTAATGTAGGAGTACAAGATCACTGGAAAGAATGAAGAGACAGCACAAGCACAGAGGACAGAAAGATCACATTGGACGCTTGTGGCATTGCGACCCAGCAAGAAAATGTGGGGAGAGAAAGTGTGTTTCTGATGCAGTAGTTGGAGATTCCCAGACAGACTATTACAGTGTGGCCAACTTTCGAAAGCAGGAAGAACGCCTAGAGGGGTCATGATGAAGAATATCCTATTTAGGACCACAAGAGGGAATTTGCACATCACCAACACAAGGTCTGAGAAGCTTGGAGACACGGTGAAAATATACAAGAAAGAGACAGAGAGAAAGGACATTTGTCAAGGAAAAACCCTAGTCTGGAAGAACTCTCCTCACTCATTCCTATCCCCAGCCCATCAGGGACGCACTGCACAGAAAAGTAGTGGAAACCAGAAGATAAAGTGCTGCTAGGCTAAAACAGACAGCTCAACTGGCAGGATGTCAGTTATGGTCTGGCCATACAGTTGATCCTTCTGTCCCAAAGTCATGCTCCTCTTGTTGATCATGATACTCGGGTTAGGGAAGATTTTAACATTGGCAGAAAAGGGGTGGTAAGGTGGCATTAGAGTCATCAGCACCTTCTCTGAACTCTTGGCCATTAATCCTCCAAGTGTAAAGTGAGTTCCTGATCAGGTCTTCACGAGTTCTTTCATTTGGAAAAGTGTCTCACAGGATGGAGTGGAGCTTCCTACAACTGCTGGTCTGAAGCCACCAGAAATACAGGCACACCTTAAGAAAACCCAGAAGAGACTTCAAGTAGAAAAGGGAATAATTCATATTCAGCCACACAGCAGAAACAGAGCAACACAGCCACAAGGCCACTGAGATGAATGGGGACTGCAAGATGCCCAGACCCAGCAGGTAAACCTCATCTCTCCACGTGGATGGGCATCTCCTTGGGCTTGGCCTGTGGCTCTGGGCACTGAAGCCTGTGAGTAAGCAAAGCCACCCAGAGGCACACAGGCAGACCCCTCTTTGGTTCACAAGGAAGACCCCTTTTTGGAGAGTGCCAGGCATACTCTCAAAGCCAACTTAAGGAAGGGATACCATCACCTGGCTCCTGATCTTGCTAAGCCAGGCCTCTGCCAGGCTTTCCTTTACTCTTGGGATCGCCAACCTCCCATTCATCTATCCCTCCATCTATCTTACTTTTCTTCTTTTTTACCTTCCTATACTTTCCTTCATTCTTCTTCACCTTCCTTGCTTGTTCCCTTCCTTCCATCCAATCATCTGCTGGAACTACTAGAAAACATAGGCCACAGCCACCTCACTACAGCACTGGCCGCAGCCTGTGCCTGAACCTACCCATCACCTGAACCTACCCTCACTTAGGGCCTTGGTGGTGGAGAGAAAGAAGAATGGGAGAGGGGTCAGGTGGGGAGGGTACCCAGCTCTCTGGCTGTTTGCCACGACCACCACCATAACCTCAGCCACTGACCTCGTCTCCACAAGGCTCTGCTCCAACTGCCACAATCACCACCACCCTGGTGGCAGCCATACTTGGTGGTGAGATGCAGGCATGCCAGGCCCTTTTGGACCACAGTGTGTGGGAAGGGGGTCAGATTGGGGGTATGAGGGATGAAATCTGGTTAGGCTGTGCCAATTAAGGTCCCTCGAGTCCCGCTTCAAGTAACCATTGGGTGAACCGCAAATCTGTTCATGCTGGAACTGTTTCCTCCCCTAGCTGTGCCCATTGCGGACCTACACCCTGGGGCTGTACCCCAGGGGTCCCTGCCTCTCCAAGTACCTTCCAGATGTCTGTTGAACACCGTACTTCTCCAAGCCAGTCATCCCAATCCCAAAACCACCACTTTCTCTCACATCTATAACAGTCTGTTAGTTTTTCTGTTAGTTTCGCTGAGATCAGGGACTTTTTCTGCCTTTCCAGTGTTGCATTCTTAACACCATCAGGTACTTATACAAAGTGGATTTGCAAAACTTCTATCTCAGGTTTATTAATTGGTAACTGATTTTTATATTTCTTGAATTTTAAATGTGCTCACAGTTTGAGGTGATCATTTAAAATAATCAAGTTATAGAAGGAAATACACACACACTAACTTTAATGTTTCTGTTGAATACATGAAGGCCTAAAATGGGTTTTGGAGGACTTCACAACTGCACTTATGTTTTATTTTTGCTTCTTAAAGTGAGACTTTTTGTTCCAAATCCAAGCATCTTGATGTATTTCTTGTTGTGTACTAAGTTAACACTCAAATTTCAATTTCCAGTTGAATAGTTCTGTGTGATGTTTTCTTGTTACTGGATGGCAGATTCCCATGGCTTTCTCACTTATCCCATTTGGGCCTCCAGTGTTGTGTAGCTATCCTGAAAAGCCAAGATATTATCATTATCATATATATGTCTTTAGACAGAAGCTTAATTAGAAAAGTCCAGAATGAAACAATGCTACCAAAAAAGTTCCAATCATTTTCTTAAAAAATTTTTTTTTAAATTATAGTACTACTTATACATGCATAAGCTTAAACCATCAAATCATGCAGAAGCAGTGTTCCCAGCTACTTCTCCCTCACTGCAGTTCTATGGAAGCAACCACTTTTAACTCTTTCAGCTGTTTCTCCTGGTGGTTGTCTCTGTCATACATAAAATGTTTACATCACTAGTTCTTTATTCATCTACTTTAGACATGATCTATCAGTTTCTAGCTATGCTACATAAAGGTTTATCTCACAGGGCAAATGATTAAAGATATTTTAAAGATCTTTTCCATTCCTGAGTTGTCTTTATTTACTCCATACTAGACTTAGGTCCAGGCTATATACAGTGTAAAGTGCACCCATTATGTCCAGGTAGTGCCCATTCTGACTACGTGTAGTGTTTGCAGGACTGACACCTCCATAGTATGAAAATGCTTCTTGCCTCTTGGTTATGCTTTTGTTTGCTTATCTTAGAGTGACTCTTTCATGGTGGAGCCTTTTGCCAAAGTCTGGTGATCATTGGAACACATACGAGTAAGTGATAATGAACCGTGTCTATGATGAGGCCTCTATCTTTGTAGAGGATTCACTGAATAAAAGTCTTCACTTTGGGTCATCCAGTGGGAAGCCACTCTCCAGACACTCAACTGGTGTACCTCTAACTGTAGAAGTTTTGAAGCATTCAATTCTCTTTTAAAGAAGAACTCCTGCAAGTTTTCTGGGGGTTGAACGTCAGGCCACCACATGGCTGCTATGTGAGTATGGTAGGGAAGGGAGTAAGATTCACCCTCATGTCTTACTCCTACACTTTGCAGTACTGGTCATTTACAAGACATAGACCACTTGGGGGTCCAAGAGATGGTTTATTCCCCTTTTGGCTGCTATTCCCCTCCCCATACCCTACCATGTGCATTCTAGTCCTTGGACTCTTCTACTTTGCTTCATTAGTTACCTCCACTCTACTTTTGTGTATGTGTGGTAAAATATACCATAATAAAAATTTACCATTTTCACCATTTTTTAAAACAACTTCCCTTTTCTCTTTGAGGAAGATTGGCCCTGAGCTAATGTCTGTTGTCAATCTTCCTCCTTTCTTCCTTTTTCCCCCAAAACCCCAGTAGATAGCTGTATGTCACTGTGGTACATCCTTATAGTTACTCCATATGGGAAGCCACATCAGCATTGCTTGATGAGCAGTGAGTAGCTCTGTCCCCACGATCTGAATCAGCCAACCCCAGGCCACTGAAGTGGAGTGTGCAAACTTAACTGCTCTGACACTGGGCCAGCCCCATACCGTTATCACTATTTTTAAGTGTACAGTTCAGTGGCATAAACTACATTCAAATTTTTGTGCAACTATCACCACGATCCGTCTTCAGAATTTTTCATCTGCTTAAACTGAAACTCTGTACCCATTGAACGCCAACTCCCCATTCTCCCTTCTCCCCAGCCCTGGCAATTGCCATTCTACTTTCTGTCTCTATGAATTAACTACTTTAGGTATTTTGTATAAGTGGAATTGTACAGTATTTGTTCTTTGCATCCACCTTCTATTTTACATCTTCGATAATTCTCTTCAAATTTCTTATCTCGTGGTAGTTTCCTATTTCTCATTGTGGACCTGCACCTTGTACCTCCTTTACTATAATTTTAGTGGGTTATTGGGTGGGCTGGAGGTAAAGGTGTGGGGTTAAAAGCCATCTCTAATGAGGAGTTCATTTATTTTGAAAAAAGAATATTCAAACAATAGGACACACAATAATACATGATTCAACTTATATGAGGATATAAAGTAATCAAATTCATAGAGACAAAAAGTAGAATGGTGGTTGTCAGGGCCTGGGGGCAGGAAGTAGTGGGGAATTTTTACATGTGTGTAGATCTGCTTAGCCACCACACAGATCAAGATATAGATCATTTCTGATACCCCAATAGGTTTGCTTATGCTCTCTCCCAGTCATTATCACTCCCTCTATCAAAAGTAACATGGGTTAGTTTTGCTTGTTTGTGAACTAGATATAAATAGTATCACACAGCTGTAACCTTCTGTGCTTGGCTTAGTTTGGTCAACATTATATTTGTGATCTTCATCCAAGTGCTTGCATGTAGCATTCTTTTTCATTGTTGTAGTATTCCATTCCATACAATAGTATTCCATTTTTTGACATAATATAGTTATGTCAAAAAATAACATAATATAGTTATCCAATCTAATGCAGATGGACATTGGTGTTGTTTCCAATTTTTGGTCACTTTGAATAAAACTATAATGTACATTCTTGTATATGTCTTTTGGTGGAGGTAAGCTCTCATTTATGTTTGGTATACACCCATAAATGGCACTGCTATGTCATAGGATGAATATGTATTTATAGCTCTAGTGGATACTGCCATTTTTTCCAAAGTGGTTGCACCACAGCGGGGGTTGAGTGTGTTGGTTTGTAGTGGCATCTCATTTGTGGTTTTAATTTGCATGTCCTTGATGACCAATGATGTTGAATGCCTTCTCATCATGTCTTGCCCATTTGGATATCCTCTTTTGTAAAGGCCAGTGCAAATCTTCTGCCCATCCCGTCATCTATAAAAATTGATTCAGATGTTTTCTCATCAATTTTTAGGAATCCATTGTCAGATACATGCTTCGCAAATATCTGTTCCTGGCCTGTCATTTCCTTTTACTTTCTTTTTTTAATTGTGAAATTTTTGTTGTACATTATTTTTTGTCAGTCACCATAGAAATGCATCCCTTAACCCTTTGTGCCCACTCCCAACCCCCTAGCACCTGGTAACCACCAAACAGGGTGGTTCTATCTGTCTATCAGTTCTATCTGTCTGTGTGTTGGTTTATCTTCCACATATTAGTGAAATCATGCATTGTTTGTCTTTCTCTTTCTGGCTTATTTCACTTAATATAATACCCTCTAGGTCTATCCACGTTGTTGCAAATGGGACGATTTTGTGTTTTATTATGGCTAATATTCCATGATATGTATATAGCACATCTTTATCCAATAATCAGTCGAGGGACACTTGCGTTGCTTCCACTTCTTGTCTATAGTGAATACTGCTGCAATGAACATAGGGGTGCGTGAACCCCTTTGGATTGTTGATTTCAGGTTCATTGTGTAGATACCCAGTAGTAGGATAGCTGGATCATAATATATTTATATTTTTAATTTTTTGAGAAATTAAAGGAATCTCCATACTGTTTTCCAAAGAGGCTGCACCAGTTTGCATTCCTGCCAGCTGTGGATTAGGGTTCCCATTTCTCCCAACTTCTCCAGCATTTGCTGTTTTATGTCTTGGTGATTATAGCCATTCTAATGTGTGTAAGATGATATCTTAGTGTGGTTTTGATTTGCATTTCCCTGATGACTAGTGATGTTGAGCATCTCTTCAGGTGCCTATTGGCCATCTGTAGATCTTCTTTGGAGAAGTGTCTGTTCATTTCCTCTGCTCATTTGTTGATCTTGTTGTTTGTTTTTTTGTTGCTCAGTTGCATGAGTTCTTTGTATATTACGGAGATTAATATACAATAATTGTATATTGCAAATAATTTTTCGCAGCTGGTGGGTTCCACATTCATTTTGATCCTGGTTTCATTTGCCTTGTGGAAGCTCTTTAATCTGATGAAGTCCCACTTATTTATATTTTCTTTTATTTCTCTTGTCTGAGTAGACATGGAATTCAACA
The DNA here is from genome assembly GCF_057802395.1 of Ceratotherium simum simum. NCBI lineage: Eukaryota > Metazoa > Chordata > Mammalia > Perissodactyla > Rhinocerotidae > Ceratotherium > Ceratotherium simum. The sequence goes on from NC_141941.1 coordinate 12,165,287, forward strand.
ATATCCTTTTATGGCCAATGACAAATAGTGTACTACCTATATTTTCCTCCAGGAGTTTTATAGTTTCAGGTCTCACTTTCAGGTTTTTGATCCATTTTGAGTTAATTTTTGCATATGGGGAAAGAAAGGGGTCTACTTTCATTCTTTTGCAGGTGGCTGTCCAGTTTTCCCAGCAACATTTATTGAGTAGACTTTCCTTTCCCCATTGTATGTTCTTAGCACCTCTGTCAAAGATTAGCTGCCTGTAGACGTGGGGTTTTATATCTGGGTTTTCAATTCTGTTCTATTGATCTGTGTGTCTGTTTTTGTACCAGTATCATGCCATTTTGATTACTATCACTTTGTAGTATGTTTTGAAGTCAGGGATTGTGATGCTTCCAACTTTGTTCTTTTTTCCTCAGGGTTGCTTTAACTATTTGGGGTCTTTTCTTGCCCCATATGAATTTTGGTATTCCTTGTTCTATTTCTGTGAAGAATGTCCTTGGGATTATGATTGGGATTGCATTGAATCTGGAGACTGCTTTAAGTAATATGGACATTTTAACTATGTGTATTCTTACAGTCCAAGTGCAGGGAATATTTTTCCATTTCTTTATGTCATCATTGATTTCACTCAATAATGTCTTATAGTTTTCATTGTATACGTCTTTCACTTCCTTGGTTAAATTTATTCCTAGATATTTTATTCTTTCTGTTGCAATTGTAAATGGGATTATCTTCCTGAGTTCTCTTTCTGTTAGTTCATTGTTGGCATATAGAAATGCAAGTGATTTCTGTAAGATGATTTTGTACCCTTCAACTTTGCTGTAGTTGTTGATTATTTCTAATAGTTTTCCAATGGACTCTTTAGGGTTGTCTATATATAAGAGCATGTCATCTGAAAACAACAAGAATTTCACTTCTTTGTTGCCTATTTGGATTCCTTTTATTCCTTTTTCTTGCCTAATTGCTTTGGCCAGAACCTCCAGTACTGTGTTGAATAAGAGTGGTGAGAGTGGTCACCCTTGTCTTGTTCCTGTTTTCAGAGGGATGGCTTTCAGCTTTTCCCCATTAAGTATGATGTTGGCTGTGGTCATATATGGCCTTTATTAAGTTAAGGTACTTTCTTTCTATACTCACTTTGTTGAGTTTTTATCATAAATGGATGTTGGATCTTGTCAAATGCCTTCTCTGTGTCTGTTGAGATGATCATATAGTTTTTATTCCTTATCTTGTTAAAGTGGTGTATCACATTGATTTGTTGATGTTGAACCATCCCTGTGTCCCTGGTATAAATCCCACTTTATCATGGTATATCATCTTTTTAATGTATTGTTGTATTTGGTTTGCCAATATTTTGTTGAGGTTTTTTGCATCTATGTTCATCAGGGATATTCATCTGTAGTTTTCCTTCTTAGTATTGTCTTTGTCTGGGTTTGGTATCAGGGTGATGTTGGCCTCATAGAATGTGTTGAGAAGTTCTCCATCTTTCTCTATTTTTTGGAATAGTTTGAGAAGGATAGATATTAAATCTTCTTTGAATGGTAAAATTCTCCAGAGAAGCCATCTGGTCCTGGACTTTAGCTTTTGGGAGGTTTTTGATTACTGTTTCAATCTCTTTACTTGTGATTGCTCTATTCATGTTCTCTATTTCTTCTTGATTCAGTTTTGTGAGGTTGTATGTGTCTAAGAATTTATCCATTTTTCCTAGATTGTCTAATTTGTTGGCATATAGTTTTTCACAGTATTCTCTTACAATCTTTTCTATTTCTGTGGTATCTGTTGTAATTTCTCCTTTTTAATTTTTAATTTTATTTATTTGAGCCTTCTCTCTTTTTTTCTTGGTGAGTCTGGCTAAGAGTTTATCAATTTTATTTATCTTCTCAAAGAAGCAGTTCTTCGTTTCATTGACCCTTTCCATTTTTTTAAATTTCAATTTCATTTATTTCTGCTTTGATTTCTATTATTTCCCTCCTTCTGCTGACTTTAGACTTTGTTCTTCTTTTTCTAATTCTGTTAGGCATAGTTTGAGGTAGCTTATTTGGTCTTTTTCTTGTTTATTAAGGTGGGTCTGTATTCCTATGAGTTTCCCTCTCAGGACCACTTTTGCTGCATCCCCTATGAGTTGGTACAGTGTATTTTCATTGTCATTTGTCTCCAGATATGACTTCATTTCTATTTTAATTTCACAGATGATCCATTCGTTGTTTAGTACCGTGTTGTTGAGTCTCCACAGCTTTGTCACTTTCTTGGTTTTTTTTCTTGTAATTCATTTCTAGCATCATGTTGTTATAGTCTGAAAAGATGCTTTTTATGAATTTGATTTTCTCAAATTTATATAAAAATGCCTTGTTTCCCAACATATGGTCTATTGTTGAGAATGTTCCATGAGTGCTTGAGAAGAAGGTTTAACCTGCTGTGTTTGGATGGAGTGCTCTGTGTATGTCTATTAATTCCATCTCATCTAGTTTTTCATTTAAATCCATTATTTCTTTATTTATTTTCTGTCTGGATGATCTGTCCATTGATGAGAGTGGGGTGTTAAGAGCCCCTACTATTATTGTGTTGTTGTTAATATCTCCTTTTAGGTTTGTTAATAGTTGCTTTATGTACCTTGGTGGTCCTGTGTTGGGTGCATATATATTTTAATGTGACATGTCCTCTTGGTGGTGTCCTTTTTATCATTATATGTTGCCCCTCTTTGTCTCTCACTATCTGTTTTATCTTGAAGTCAACTTTGTCTGATATAAGTATGGCAACACCTGCTTTCTTTTATCTGTCTTTAGCTTGGAGTATTGTCTTCCATCCTTCCACTCTGAGCCTGTGTTTTTCTTTAGAGCTGAGATGTGTTTCCTAGAGATGGCATATCTTTTGGTCTTATTTTTTAATCCATCCCACTACTCTGGTATACACTGGTATACCAGAGTATACCAGAGCTATACACTGGTATTTTCTGTGTCTGTTGATTGGAGAGTTCAATCATTTAGCATAATTATTGATATATGAGAGCTTATTGTTGTTATTTTGTGGCTCTTTCTCTGGTTCTTTTGCATTTCTTTTGTTTCTTCTGCTGCGTGTTTCAGACTACCAATTCAGTTTGATAGTTCTGTATGGGGGTTCTCTTAGTTTTCTCTTTCTTTATCATATGTGATTCTGTTCTGATAATTTGGTTAGTGGTTACCACAAGTTTTGTATAAAAAAATCTCTTGGATGTTATAGTCCATTTTTTGATGGCCTCTTATTCCGTTAGACTAAGTTGATTCAATCCCTTTCCTTTTCCCTTCTAAGTTGTTGTTGTCACATCTTATTCCTTCTTGGGTTGTGAGTTTGTGTTTAATATGATGAGGTTATATTTATTCTTGGTGTCTACCTTCCCTTGATCTTTGATTTTATAACTGTTTGCTAATCTATTCTGATAGAGAGATGCAATTTTTCTGGTTTTGTCGACCTATTTTCCTCCTTGTTGAAAACTTTGAATCCGCTCTATCTCTTTTTTTTTTTTATTATCAGGCTTGAGGGCCTTCTTGAGCACTTCTTGTAGTGCAGGGTCTTGTGGCAGTGAACTCCATTAGCTTTTGTTTATCTGTGATAGTTATTATTTCTCCATCATATCTGAAGGATATTTTTGCTGGGCAGAGTATTCTTGGCTGAAAGTTTCTGTCCTTCAGAATTTTGAATATATAATTCCACTGTCTCCTAGCCTGCAAAGTTTCTGTCAAGAAATTAGCTGATAGCCTGACAGGAAATCCTTTGTATGTTATTATATTTTATTTTTATTTTTTGTCTAGCTGTCCTTAATATATTTTTTTTGTCATTGACTTTTGCCAGCTTTATTACTGTATGCTTTGGAGAGAGTCTTTTCATGATGATATATTTAGGAGATCTATTTATTTCATTCACTGGTATTTCCATCTCCTTCCCCAGGTTTAGGAAGTTCTCAGCTATTATTTCTTTGAACAAGTCTTCTGCTCCTTTTTCTCTCTCTTCTCCCTCTGGAATACCTACAATCCTTACGTGGGATTTCCTAATTGAGTCAGATATTTCTCATTTCTTTTTAGTCTTAGTTCTCTTTCCTTCTCCACCTTGAGCATTTCTGCATTGTTGTCTTCAATATTGCTAATTCTTTCCTCTATATTGTCAGCCCTGATGCTAAAGGCTTCCAGATTTGTCTTTATCTCCTCTCTTTTGTTTTTCATCTCTAACATTTCTGATTGCTTTTTCTTTATAGTTTCAATCTTTTTTGTGAAGAAACTCCTGATTTCATTGAATTGTCTATCTATGTTTTCTTGTATTTCATTAAACTTTTTTATGATGGCTATTTTGAATTATCTGTCATTAAGGTTATATATTTCTGCACTTTGGGGGTTGACTTCTGGGTGCTTGTCATTTTCCTTTTGGTGTGGAGATTTAATATATTTTTGCATAGTGCCCGTTGGTATTGGCTTCTTTTTCCTCATAGCGAAAATATATGGTTGCAGTTTCCTCTTGCTTCCACTGTGTTGTGGTCAAGGGTTGTGTATTCTGGCCCACCTCGATCTAAGGGCACTCTGGCCAGTCCCTGCTGAGCTGAGGCGTGGCTAAGCTGACACACTGCTCATCTAAAGCACAGCTGAGTACAGGCTGCTGGGGGTGAAGCAAGGGAACACCTGGAGCTTGAGTGTGGGAACATCTGGGACTAGAACACAGCTAGGACAAGCAGCTGGGGCTCTAGTGCAAGTGGGTTGAAACAGCTGAAGCTGAAACACTGCTGGGCTGGAGGTCTGCTGGGCCAAAGAAGCTGGAACTTCAGTACAGCTGGGCCAAAGTAGCTGGTGCCAAGTCAGCTGGAGCTTGAGCACGGCCAAGTCAAAGCAGCTGGAGCCAGGGGGCAGTCGAGGTGAAGGAGCTGGGGGCGGGGCATTGTGGAGCTGGGGCAGCTGAGGCCATGTCATGATCCAGCTGGAGCAGCAGGGGTTCTGGCACGGTGGCATGTGAACTGCTGCTGCCACTGGTGTGGGGGGTGTGGGCACACCATTCTGCTGATGAAGGCTGGGTGCCTGGGGGCTGCTGCTTCTGGGGGAAGGGCCAAGTTGAAGCACCATTGTGCTGAAGCATCCAAGGGGTATATGGGGGCAGCCCAGGTGGGTGAGGGCCACTTACTTTTGCCTCCCCCATCTCAGAAGACTCTCACCTGTCACTCTCTGGTCTCCTCAGGTCTAGCTTGTTGTACCCTTGCAACAGTTCTGCTCCCTCCATAGGATGATTCTCAACAGGTTATGAGGGGTCTTGGAGAGCACTAGTTTTCCCATGGAGAGCTGCATCCCCCACCAGAGAAACACATGATCTCAGTCTCAGAGTTGCAGTCCTTGGGGAAGGAAGGCAGTTCCTCTTAACTTTTTCCACTTACTCTGGGCATTCCAGCACCTCACTCTTCAGGTGTATGGCTGCCTGTGTGCCCCAGACATCCCCTGTGTTGTGTGAATAGCTTCTGTTGGAATATGAATGTCCTTTTCATTGTGTCTTAGAGGAGAAGAGTTCAATGAGGTAAGCTCACTCCACCATGAGGCTGACGTCACTCCTTATATTTTACTATCTTAATGATGTCTTAAGGAATAGAAGTTTTACTAATTTAATATATGTTAACCTTATTAATTTATAAATTAAATTGAACTAATTTATTAACCTTTTATAGTTACTGTTATTTGTGTGCCATTTAAGAAACTTTTGCCACACCCCTTACCATTAACATTGTCTTATATTTTCTTTAATAGGATTATTGTCTTACCTTCCACATTTAGGTCCACGAAGCTTCTCAAATTAATTTTTGTGTATGGTGTGAGGCACTGGGTCAATGTTCATGTCTTCTCATATGACTATCCAATTGACCTAGCCTCATTTATTGGAAAGACCATCTATTCCCCACTGAATTGTACTGGAGTTTCTAGCCAGTACAATTAAGGTAAGAAAAATAAATAAAAGGTATCCACTTTGGAAAGCAAGAAGAAAATCATCTTTATTCACAGATGACGTGATTGTCTACAAATAAAGTCCTATAGAATGTATAAAATGCTACTAAAACTAATAAGTGAGTTTAGCAAGTTTTCATGATATAAGATCAATATACAAAAATGAATTGTATTTCTATGTATTAGCAATAATCTATTAAAAATTTAGAAATAATGCTATTTGCAATAGCATAAAAAGTGTGAAATACTTAGAGATAAATTTGACTAAAGTTTTGCAAGCCCTGTACACTGAAAAGCACAAAACATCTTTGATGCAAATTACATAATACATAAGAAAATGCAGATATGTACCATTTTCATAGATCAGAAGACTCAATATTTTTAAAGTGTCAATTTGCCCTAGATTGATCTATGGATTCATTGGAAACTCAATCAAAACCCCTGCATGTTTTTTGTTGTTGTTGTTGTTAAAACTGACTAACTGATTCTAATATTAATTTGTAAATGCAAAGGGTATAGCATAGCTAAGACAACTTTGAGAAAAAAGAACAAAATTGGAAGATTTAAATGACCTGATTTCAAGACATATTATAAAGCTATAGTAATTAAGTCCATGTGGTATCAATGTTAATATAGAGAAATAAATCAATGAACAGAACAGAGATTCCATAAACTCACATTTATATGATCAATTGATTTTTAATGAAGTGGCAAAACAATTCAGTAGAGAAATAATAATCTTTTCAACAACTGGTTGAAACTGGGTATCTACGTGCAAAAATTTAACTTCTACTCATATCTCACACTATACATAAAAATTAATGTAGCATAGATTATAGACATAAATTTAAACTTTAGAACTATAAAACTTCTTGACAAAAAGTAGACAAAATCTTTAGGGCCTTGGGTTAGAAAAAGATTTCTTAGATATGAAACCAAAAGCACAACGTATAAATAAAAATTAATAAATTAAACTATTAAATTTTTTTTATTTATTTATTTTTAATTTTTTGTTTGTTGCAGTAACATTGGTTTACAACATTGTCAAAATTTTAAAAGTCTGCTTTCAAAACTTGTTTTTAAGAGAAGGAAAAGATTAGCCACAGCCTGGAAGAAAATATTGAGTCAAATATCTGTAAAGACATATCTAGATAATGTAAAGAACTTTCAAAACTGAATAGTAAAAGAATGAAGAACATAATTTTAAAAAATGGGCAAAATATTTGAATTGCCACTTCACCAAAAAAGATACATGAATGACAAATAAGCTTATGAAAAGATGCTGAAAACCATTAGCATTAGATAAATGCAAATTAAACCTACAATGAAATACCACTCCACAACTTTTAGAATGTCTTAACAAGTGATGATGAGAATATGGAGAATCTGGAACTCTCATTCACTGCTATAGGGAATGTAAAACAGAACAACCACTTTGAAAAATAGTTTGGCAGTTTCTTAAAAAGTTAAACACGCACCTACCATATGACAGCCATTTCACTCAAGTATTAATCGAAGTAAAAGCATCAGTCCATACGAAGACTTGTACATTGACATTGATAGCTTTGTTTGTAAAAAAACAAAAACAAACAAATCCAGAAACTGAAAGCAACCTAAAAGTCCAACAATGTGTGAATGGATGAACATATTGTGGTATACCCATGTAATGGTCTACTACTTAATGATAAAAAGGAAATGAATTGCTGACACACTCAGAAGTATGGATTAATCTCAAAATAATTAAGCATGACTCTCCTCCTCCCAAAAAACCACATAGTATACATTCATAATAGAATTCCATAAAGTTCAGACTGATCTGTAGTGACCAGAAGCATATCTATGGTTATCTGAGTCGTATTTATGGTAGGTTGTGACTGGGAGGAGGGATTGCAAATAGGTAGAAAGAAAGTTTTGAGGACTACAGCTATGTTCACATTCTGGATTGTGGTGATGGTTTAACGGGTGTATACGTGTAAAAATAAAATCGTACACTTAAATCTGTACAAGTTTTTGTATGTTACCTCAATAAAGCCATTTTTAAAAAAAGCTGTGGGGTAACACAGAGAGCACATATTGTGTTGTAAATGGTTCATGTTTTGCCATGATACAAAGCTGGCTTGGTATTTTTGGGTAAGTCATTTGGCATACTCTGTAGAGATAATATTGCCCTCACAAGACTGAAGAACAGGGAAAACTCAGGTAAAGCCCATGGCAGTGGGCTGGGCACTCAATTTGGCTGCGCCTGGCGAGGTGGAAGGGCGGCAGGCAGCCTGTGATCATCAGGCTCTCGCGCATTTTGGATCTGTGACTTGCTAAGCAAGTTCCTTCACTACTTTGTTTCATGGTCTCAGCTGCAGAGGTGATTAAATGACACAATACATGTAACCAGTGCAGCGCCAGGTACACAGGAGGGGAAGTAGACTAACCACGCCTGGAGACTCTGGCTGGTTGCTGGAACCCTACACTGGTGGGTGGTGAGGCGAGGCAGGAGTTATCCAGGTTGGGCGCCGTGACCGTTGGGAGGCACAGAGGACCAAAGCAGGAGCGGCAGCAAAGCCGCCAAACAGAAGCTGAAGCTAAGACCTGTACAGCAAGACGGCGAGCCACATCACACCAATTACCAACGCAACATCACCTCCCACCCACACGTTGAGGTGCTCAGGAGAGGACCCTGGCCCAAATGTTTCATAGGGTTGACCAGGCCAGTAGCTCCGCCGGCAGCCAGGTCCCTCCTCCGTATAGTTCCGGCCACCTAGCTAGGTGATGCTGCGGAGCTGTGGACTGCTGTCCACTGGCACATGTGTGTGGCAGAACAGTCGTAGGCACACGGAGTTATTTGCACCGGTTTCTTTGCAGGAAGGGGAACTGGGACATTGCTAGTGGTGACTGGAATGATCCTCCTCAAGTCCCTCTGCTCACTTAGGACAGAGCCCCCAACTCCTGGCAAGAGTGGGACAGCTACCCAGGAGGTGCTGCCTACATCCATGCATGAGCATCAGGGACACTGCTGTAAAACAAATGTAGCAGCTGAGTGGTTTGCTTCTTCCTGGCTGGAAACTCTTCCATTTAAATACAGTCATTCATTCCTGAGTTTGTGAAAAATAAGTTATTTAAAAAGCAAACGGCCATCCAGGAGTGTAGTGGTTAAGTTCACGTGCTCTGCTTCAGCGACCAGTGGTTGGCAGGTTGGCATCTGGGGTTCTGACCATGACCATCACACTGCTCTTCAAGTCATGCTGTGGTGGCATCCCACATAAAAAGTAGACGCAGATGGGCACAGATGTTAGCTCAAGGCTAATCATTCTCACCCAAAAAAGAGAGGAAAATTGTCAATGGATGTTAGCTCAGGGCCAATCTTCCTCGCACACACACAAAAACACAAATAAATAAAGGTCGCCTGCCCCATCTAGAAATGAAAGAATTCTTAGGTGCTCTTCCATTAGATTACAATAAACCACTAGATTGCCAAAATAAAGATATGTTTTCATTTTTTTGAATGCAAATCAAAACAAAATATATTCTTATCAAAGTATTACTCTACTACTGAGTTTCATTTGTGAAGATCCCTTTAAGATGGAATATGTGAATGCCAGCATAGCATGTGAGTGCATGAGGAAACAGGCACAGAGAAGTAAAGTTGCCTCCCAAGGATTTCACTCTCATTATGTGGCAGAGTCAAGCTAGGAAACTCAACATTCTGGCTTCAGAACTCTGCACTTCTTGTCAAACTCTGGTTAGACATTTATTTACTTCAATTGCCTTTTTTTTTTAAGAATAAAATGGCTGGAGCCTGGATACTACTTTGCCTCACTAATAGATGAGGCAAAAGCTACCCAGAGTAACCTGATGTGTTCCATTCATTTCTGAATTTAAAACACATCTGTTAGGAAATTGTTATTTTACTTGTGATCCAGTTATGAAAATCTTATTTATGATTCAAAACACTCCTCATTTCATTTTTGTCTCAAAGTAGTCAAATCTGTATGTCAGAATACTTGCAGTTTTGTGGTAATTTTTTCCATTCCTCAGAGTTAAAGTGGCTCCCCTTAAAGAGGAGACCCATCTTATCTTGGAGCTGGCCTCACAGTCATCTCCAGGGCTGCACGGTGGCCGCTAGGTGGCTGAGTAGACTTGTAAGTGGCCATGACCATCAGGGTCTCTTGACACGTGGCAGGCTACTGAGTCTTGTTTCCCCACCATAGCAACTGTTGAGCACATTAGGAACAAGAATAAAAATTCTCAATAAATGAAAAACCAAAACCAACTTTCCTTACAAAATAGTACTACAGCTTTTCTTCTATGGAGGCAAAGCATTTTACATGGACTTGAGAGGTTCTAGTTATATGTAATTTCAGTGGGCTGTGTTTGTGTGTTGTCAGGAATAGATGCACAGTTTTATGGATGAGTTTTATCTTTCCTTCCTGTCTAGTGGTTTTATGGCTTTATAGTTGTCATCACCTGTTGACCTCCACCTCCAGCCCAGAACCAGATCTTAGGATTTTTCACTGCTCTGTTCTTCACCTCCCCACAACACCCCATGGCTTCCTTTGAAGTGAGGGTACCTGGCCCCAGTTGGCAGCTTTTTCAGCTTATTTTAAGAGGAAGGTCCTCAACGCTCTGGTTTGGCTTGAGACTATAGTCTTGCAGAGAGCAAGAATCCCTTACCCCATAGGAATTGAGTTCCTGGCTGCCAGTGCTGGGCTCAATCCCTAGGCCCCAGATGGCCTGGGTGCACCCTCCTGCCATGACTGTGTACATCTGTACCTTGTCCACTGAAATCATTTTCTTGTTCTTGAGCCTAACTGTGGCTTGTTGGTTTTTTATTTTATCACTCGTTGTCAGCTCCCAAAGGACAGGAACTGTTAGTTTTGTTCATCACTGTATCTCTAGCACTCAGAATGGAACCTGACATATAGTAGATATCCAATACATATACATTGGATAAATAAATGAATTAAATACTTTTCTTTTTTTAAATGATGTTTATTTATTTATTTATTTATTTATTTATTTATTTATTTATTTATTTATTTATTTATTTATTTATTGTGTGAGGAAGATCAGCCCTGAGCTAACATCTATGCTAATCCTCCTCTTTTTACTGAGGAAGATTGGCTCTGAGCTAACATCTATTGCCAATCCTCCTCCTTTTTTTCCCCAAAGCCCCAGTAGATAGTTGCATGTCATAGTTGCACATCCTTCTAGTTGCTGTATGTGGGACACAGCCTCAGCATGGCTGAAGAAGTGGTGCATTGGTGTGCGCTTGGGATCCGAACCCCGGCCGCTGGTAGCGGAACGCACGTGCTTAACCACTAAGCCACAGGGCCAGTCCATGAAATGCTTTCTTTTGAAAAAGAGTGTGTCAAAGTGTGTACTTAGGAGTCATCCAGAAGTGGAATTTGACATGTTCTCTTGGGTGTACATTCTGAAGAGCAAAATATGATAGTTTTCCCATATTAACCTCTAATTCTCTCTTTTTTAAAACCACATACAAATTTTCCACACTTATCTTCGTTTAATATTGAATAGATTTCCATTTTAATTTCATAAAGATACATGAAAAGTATAATCAGATTCTTTTCATTAGCAATATATTTCTGGTGAATGAAGAATTTGTTGAAAAATTCTAATTCCATCAGGTTTTTCTTGTGCCAGTTATCAACATCTGTGTAACAAACTACCCCACAACTTAGTGAGTTAAAACAACAACCATTTTGTTATTTCCTTAAAGTTTAGTGGGACAGGAGTTCAGACAGAAGACAGGGTTTTTCATTTATTCTCTGTTGTGTCTGAGACCTAAGCTAGGGGTGGGCTGGGCATCTCTCTCTATCATGTAGTCTCAGGACCTCCCTACGTGTGTATCCAGCACTGTGGCCTAAGGATGGCTGGAAATCTTACATGGTGGCTTAGAGGTCCAAGGGCGACTATTTCAAGATGGAAGAAATGGAAGCTTCTTGTCTATTAAGGGCTGAATCTGGAAACTGGCATGGCATCACTCTTGCAGTGTTTTGTTGGTCAAAGCAGTTATAGAACCTGCCCAAATGTAAAAGGAGGGGACATGGACCCCACCTAATGGGATGTGTCAATTTATGGCCATCTTTAATCTGCAATATTCAACATTAGAAAAAAAATCTTAGTTAGAAAGCATCTCAGTGGTAATATCTTCTAACCCGCCATGCTGTAGACATATCTCTTATCAATAGCATACCCAACAAAAGCAGTTCAATTTTTCCTCAAATATTTTCAATGAGGTGAAAGTAAGCTTTTGCTGTGGTGTTAGACCAGCCTCTGACATTGACTTTGAAATAAAGTGAATTATAAAAATGGAGAGTTGACTTGATTACTAGGAGTCCTCATTTTTAAGCTAATCTTTTTGAAGTTTGTAATACAAAATTCCAAGTATAGCAACAGTTACAGTGATACCTTGGGAAAATGGGAATCTCTGGAGTGCTAAAATCTGAACCATGTGGGATGTTAATGTGTTGGATGTAAATCCTCTAAATTGTGTTTAAAGTGGAGAAAACCTGTTAAGAGGCAACAGCCATAATTAAAGAGGGGTGCTACAGTCCTGACATTAGAAAAAGGCAGCCTTTCAGGCGCAATGGATACTAATGGGCAGGACTTTTGTGTCTCACTTGGTATGGCTGAGGAGCAGAGGGAAGTGCTGGTGCCTCCAGGCTTTGAGTCTTGGTGGCTGGAGATGGAGACTCCTTTCACTGAGGCAGTAAAGGAGGAGGATGAGCATTTGGTAATAAACTGAGATGATTATGAAATCTGGGTTATCACACTTGAACCTGAAACATATATGTGTAGCTCATCAGATGGAATATGAGACTGCCAGGTCTCTACTTGGGGACCAGACTACTTGGAAGATGAAATCCTTTGTGCATGCTCATAGACTAGACCAGGTAGCTCTTCGCATGTTGTTCTGCCAGGAGTTTAGATAGTCTTTCACAGGTAGCGTGAATCTATTGAAGAACTTTTTAGTGAGGTAATGACATAATAAATTAGGAATTTTAAGAAGATCACTTCATTGGCATTGTAGAGAATCAATTAAGAAAAGGTAAGTCTATTATGTTAGTACATGTGTGTGAAATAAGCCAGGGTTGTTAGTAATGGAAATGAGGTGACAGACTTGAGAGTTATCTAGAAGAATTACTCCAAAGGGTTTGGCAATAGAGTAGATGAAGGTGGCAGGAAGAGAGAGAGAGAGGTCTAGGATGAGTTGGGTTTGAAGAATACTAAACAGGTGGTGATGTGTTAACTAAGATAAAAGGTAGGAAGAAGAGGGTTGGAAAGAAAAATGATGAGTTTTATTCTTTATCCTAATCAGAATGTAATTTACATATAGTGAAATACTTACATCTTAAGTGTACAGTTCAATCAATTTTGACAAATGCACATACCCATGTAACTCACAGCCCTATCAAGATATACAGCATGTCCATCAGGCCCAGGGAGTTCCGTTGTGCCCAGTCCCATTCACTCTCCCCTCCAGAGGCAACCGTTACTCTGATTTCTATCTCCATAGGTTAGTTTTACCTGTGTTAGACTTCCTGAATGGAAATATGTACTAATGACAGTATGGACTAGTCTGTTTCTGGCTTTTCTCACACAGCATAATATCGTTGAGATTATTCTATGTTCTTGTATGCATTAACAATTGATTCCATTTTATTGTCAGGTAGTTTTCTGTTATATGACCACACCACACATTATCTCTTTTGTTGATGGATGCCTGAGCTGTTTTCAATTTTGGCACTATTATGAATGAAACTCCTACAGACATTCCATTCTTGTATGAGGCTTTCTACAGACATACATTTTTATTTCTGTTGAATAAATAGCTAGGAGTGAAATTGTTGAGTTTAAGTTAAGAAACTACCTAACAATTTTTTAAAGTGATTATACTATTTTGCACAGCAAAATATGAAAGTTCCAGTTGTTTCTCATCTTCAAAACACTTGGTGTTGTCAACCTTTTTCATTTTAACCATTCTAATGGGTGTGTAGATGTATCTCATGTGGTTAATTTGCATTTTGCTGATGACTTACAATGTTGAGAACTTTTTCATGTATTAACTGGCCATTTCTTGTTTGCTAACTGTCTACTCAAGTCTTTTGTCATTTAAAAAAAATAGGGTTGTCTGTTTATTATTGAGTTGTAGAATTTCTTTATATGTTCTTGATACAAGTATTTTGTCAGATACATATGTTGAGAATATTTTCCCCAATCTGTAGCTTTCCTGTTCATTTTCTTAATAAGTGTTAAATCTTGTATCCTAAGAAAGTGCTTGCAAATGGATAAACTCTCCCATATTAAACTTATATTCCAGCCCTCTTGATCAGGCACCCTAGAATGCAATCTCACACACACTGTCCTGGCTTATGGTGATCCATTCTAGGTAGGTTTTGCAGCTCTTCTGGGGCATAGTCCCTTTGCTCCCTTATCAGGCTTAATGTGTCAGCATCTGGGTTAAGTTGTGACTTAATACTAATCTTAAGATTAAATCAGAGATTTAGGATTAAAGTCCTGGTGGCCAGGAAGGACAGATCCTTAATATCCACACCCCTGCTGATCTGGAGGTGGATGGGTGAACATTATCTTGTGGGGAACAGCTTCTGCATCACCTTCAGGCAAGTGGGGACAGGAGGTTAGTTTGTAATGGAAAGGAGTGGGCTACCTCTGGAGGCTCAGAGGGTTCAGAGGAATCTGAGGATTCAGGATTTTCAGGGACATCAATCTAGATAACTCCATCCATGTTTTCCCCAACCAGGCCCTGAACTTGGTGCAGCAGACCTGCCTTCATTGGGAACTTATCCTTCTTTGGAGGTTGGCTATTGTGACCCTTAAGTCTTGGGCCAGGTGCCCAGGTTCTCTGCCTTCCCACAGAGGAGAAGAAATCTTGTTTGTGGTCTACTAAGATGGCTGTGGCGGTTTCAAGATATGTCCACAAATTCTTTGATATTCTTCCCTTCAAAAGGTGGACTATGAGCAAGACTTGGCTACTTCCTTCTAAAAAATACAATAAAGTAATGTATATTTCAGAAACTGGGTCAGAAAAGGCACTGGGGCTTCTTCTTTTCTCTCTCTCAGATTTCTTGCCGTGGAGAAAGTTAGCTGACATGCCATGAGGAAACTCAGGCAACAGAGGGGGAAATCCTTGAAGTGAGGAACTGAGGCCTCATGCCAGAAGCCACATGAGCAATCTTGGAAGCAGATCCTTCTGCCTCAGTCAAGTCCCCATCTGATATCTTTTATTGTTATTGTTGTATGTGTATGTTGATTGTGGAGTGTTGGTTGAAGGTAAGCTCATTTTACTAATAGAGGCAATTCTAGCTTTAAAGAACATTGTTTTGATGCACAGATAGAAGGAGATGTGTTGGGAGAATAAAAAACAAAATAAAAAAGATAGACTTTGAAATACTGGACACCAAAGATGCTCTAGATTGAGAAACTCAAAGATGATGGCACATTTTACAGTAAAACAAGGGTCCACAAACCGTGGCCTGTGGGTTGACCACCTGTTTTGTTTGTTTGTTTGTTTGTTTTTAGTAAACCCTATATGTTATGATATTATTACAATGGTAGAGTTTTTATTTTACAACTTTCTTGAGATATATGTTCATACTATACATTTCACCCACTTAAAGTACACGATGCAGTATTTTTTAGTATATTTACAGAGTTATACAACCATCACTAAGTTTAATTTTAGAACATTTTCAACACCCCAAAATGAAACCCTGAACACATTGGCAGTCTCTCCCCATTCCTGCTCCATCACTTGATCCAGCCCCAAGCAACCACTGTTCTGTCTCTAAGGATTTACCTATTCTAGACCTCTGCTCACTGAGTTCTGCAGATCTTCCAAATGTTGACACATTTCATTATACAAAAACAAAACACCCTGTAGTGATGAATACTACCACTGACCTATCAGAAAAGTGTTAGGTAGTGGAATGCTGGCAAGCTCTTTGTATCGAGTGTAAATTTTCCATAATTTTTGCTGACAGCTTGAATTTTATAATTGTCAATAAATACTGTCAGTTGTTTTCCTTGAAGTGATAGGCTCACTAAGGTAAATTTTGGGAAAATGTGTGCCAAGTACGCAGAACTGAGTGACCTCAGTTTGTCAATCATTCTTTTGAGTAAAAATGACCATCTATCAAGAGGAGCTAGGTCAGCTTATATACAGCTCAAATTGTCACACAAGCGCTTTTCCTCAAGACAACCATTTTCCTTCCATATGTAACAGAAGTGCTTTCTGCATACTTCTCATTTCATCACATACTACATATTATATCAAAATATTAAAAGTGTATATTCAAGTGCAAGATTTAATAAAATTAGTAATATTTACTGCTTCCTTAAGAACACTCTTTAGTAAAACTCACTTTTTTGTTGTTTTCTTTGTTCAAATGTGCGGTCATGACTGTGAAGACTACACTGACTCTAACATGGTTTGCTGCCACCATCTTGATTTGTGCTAAGGCATTAGCTCCTTTCCAGTCATATCTACTCCCCTTCACCTGGGGGCAGATGACACTTGTCCCAACTTCCAATAGGAGAGGTAAGTTTTGCCTGTTTCTTGGAATCAGGCAAATGGAATTTATGGATTAAAATGGAATCATAGAGCATATACTTTTTCTTTCCTGGTTTCTTTCATGCAACATTGTGTTTGGGAGATTCATACATGTGTGGCTGCAGTTTCTTCATTCTCATTGCTATTTATATGTTCCTTGTATAAATATTTGTCACTTCTGTTGTAGACGCACATTTGGATGATGCTCATTTTTTTCTGTTTTTGACTCGTATGAGTAGTGCTGCTGTGAGTATTGTACCTGTCTTTGATGAACATATATGAATATATATGCATGTTTCTGTTGGTATTTACCTAGGAGTAGAATTGCTAGGTGGTAAAGTATGGGTATATTCATCTTAGCAACTACTGCTAGTTGGTTTTCTATGATGTTACTTTCTGAAATCATGAAACTAGATTGAAGAAACAACTTTGATTTACATATAACAAATAAAAGATGGGAAATGTGTACTAGATTGGAGAGGCAATTTGGGGCCACATTGTTCAGATCCTGAAAGCCATGTGAAAGCCAAGTGAGTTGGGTAGTACAAACATTCCTGAGTGCCTAATCTGTGGTAGTCCCTGAGGATACAGCAATTAGCCACACAAACTAAACTTCTGTCCTCAGAGATTAAACATGTAATAAAAATAAATAACTTCAGGTGGTGTAAACATGTAACAAAAATAAAGTAATTTCAGATACTGATAAGAAGCATGGAGAAATAACTTACAGCAATGTGATCAAGAGCAAGAGGGATACTCCAGCTGGACTGGTGTGAGAAGGCCTCTCTGATGAGGCAACAACTGCAATGATGGTGGGTGATGAGAAGGACCTGATGGGCAGAAAAGTTGGGAGGGTGTGCCAGTGTAAAGGACCCGTTGCAGGTGTTCAAGGGATAGGGAGAAAGTCATGTGCCTGCAGCCATGGGAGAGAGAGTGAGTGGAAGTAACAAGGTGAGGAGGCTACTGGGCACCAAGACCAGTGGAGGTTTAACATGAGTCTAGTTAACATGTGAAGCTGTTGGAGCTTTTGAAGCAAGGAATGAGATAATCTGATTTACATTTTCACAAGGTCACTCTACCTTTAGCGGGGAGAATGGATATGGAGTGAATACAAGGAGGCTAGTGAAGAGAATCCCATGGAGGTCAAATCTGGGGATGTAGGAAAGATGCACGCAAAGTCAGGGATGCTCAGACAAGCCTGTCTGGAATTCCAGTTTCAATCATTCTAGGATTAAAATGAACACAGAAGGATGAAAATACCTTTTCTAAGGTTATTGTGCCACAGTAGTGATGGAACATGTTGTATTAAATAGAGGAGAAACTCAATAATTGTCTAGCATCTGCTCCCAGGTAACATGCTCTATTGGGTGTGTGTTGTTAACAGGTATTATCCTTGTTTAGGAGGCTCCATCAATTAATGAACTGTTGTGATTGGGTTGTGGAAAATGTAACTGTAATAGAGGCAGACTTCTCACAAAACCACACGTGACTGGATGGAGCTTTCACAGAGTGAGTGCTCCCCTAGGTATGAGTAAAAGGCCCAAGTTGGGCATACCTGTTTCTGGGTATGGTTAGTCCTGCTGCCCTGACTCTCCTCAAGTCCCTCTGGAAAACAGATCTTAAGGAAGGATGTGAGACAGCACCTGCAGGCCCTCGTGGAGGGTCCTCTCTCAGGCTCTGGTTGCTGCAGGGGGAGGGCAGAATGTGGGGAGGGCAGTGGGCCAACGTGGTAGCAAGGTCATCTGCTCACTGTATGCCCCTGGGTGGGGAGGAGGGTTGGAAGACCAGGGTGCCAGAGTGATGCCTCAGGAATGGGCCAGCTGGGGACCAGCTGCCCAGAAAAGGCTGGAAGTCTTGCATGAGACCATGGTGACCTCAAGAAAGCTTTTGTAGGAGCTTTCCATTTATTCTCTGGATTTGGGGGAGAATGTGCATTCACTTACTTTCAGCATAGCTAAGGTGGTGTGAGGAGGCCAGATCATCACTCCTTGCCTGACTCTGGAGCACTCAAGGCAGGTCTCCTGCTGGTTGAAGTGACTATGGTGGGAAAAGTCCCTGCTCTACCTTTGTGAGCCTCAGTTTGTCAGCTGTTAAATGGAAACAACCCCTCGCATCCTAACTTCCATGAGAACTAAATGGAGGTAAGGGCAGGGTGGGTGTGCCAATTTGGATAAAACTTGAAGACTTGTTATGCTAAGTGAAAGAAGCCAGACACAAAATGACAACTATTGTATGATTCCAGCCATATAAGGTATCTAGAATAGGCAAATTCATAGAGACAGAAAGTAGAATAAGGGTTACAATGGACTGGGGTTGGGGGGAATAGGGAATTATTGTTCAGTGGGTACAGAGTTTCTGTTTGAGATGATAAAAAAAAAGTTCCAAAAATGAATAATAGAAACGGTTGCACAACAATGTGAAGGTACTTAATGGCACTGAACTATACACTTAGAAATAGTTAAAATGGTACGTTTTATGTTAGTGTACTTTCCCACATACATGCGCACACACACGCACACACACATGCACAAACACACAGAATAAGACCTCCTGATGAAACTGAGTTGGGCTTCCTGGGGCTGCTGTGCGCATGGTTGGACCCTGGCCCAGGACTGGACCCCACCACCAGGGGAGGGCAGTAACTAAACGCTAACAATTTTGACAAGAACTAAAGTATATGAAAGCAGAACGATGTCACCCAAATCCTCATAGTTATCTATGCATTTTTTCTTTATAAGGTTTTATGTAATTTTATACCGGGTTTGGTGGTGGTGGTTGTTTAGCATTATTTCATACACATTTTCTCATATCACTAGAACCTTTTTATATAAAACACTGCAATTGCCATTAATATTCTATCTAATGCCATAATTCTCCTGACCAATCCCAAATGTTAAATATTTACATTGTCTACAATTTTTCACATTATAAACAGCCCAGTGATGAACATCTTTGTGCATAAATCTCCATGTACACCCTGATTATTTTGCTGGGATAGATTTTTAAAAGGAGAATTACTTGGGTGGAACACTGAGCCCTTACAGAGTTTTTCCCCATGGTGGCACATCAACTCCAAGAAAGTCTGTACTTTGGCACCCTCATCTGGCTGCTCTATGTGCCCTTCTGTTGGCACCTAGCCCACTTACTGTGTTCCAGCATGGCTGACCTCACATGAAGAAAAGGGTATCTTGACTTAATATGCATCACTCCTGAGAAAGGCACTGCCTAATCCACTGCCGGCCCTCGTGGAGCCCCTGGATGCCAAGGCACTGTCAGTACCAACCCTAAACGATGGGACTGAAAAGACAGAGCTGATGTCAAAGACCATCACCAAGCAGAATCACCGCAAAGTGGGAGAGATTCCTCAGGGGTGTGGAAGAGAGGCAGAGACAGATTTGGAGAGTGGGCACAACTAGCCCCTGCCATCTGCTCTTTTAGAGGTTCTCCAGTTATTTCACTTGGAGCAGAATGGGGCTCCCAGGCTCCACTTCCAGCTGGAGCTGAGCCCCACTCTGCCAGTTAGCTCCATGTGACCTCAGCCATATTTCTGAACCTTGCTGTGCTTGTTTCCCCATCAGTAATAGGGGGTTAACAATACTTATTTCCAGGGGGGTGTAGTTATGGATGCCAAAGTGTTAGGTCCAGCCCTGTGTCACTAAGCAACACAGAATGTTGGTGACCTACTCTTCCTCTGCACTCACAGGACAAGCAGACCTTCCTCCTCCCATACTGCTTCACACAGCAGCGTGGAAGGCCCTTTCCCTCCGGTCCTTAGCATGGTGAGCAGATTTGCAGATGGTATCTGCAGTGCCCACATCTTGGAAATGAGGCCATCTTGGAAATGAGAGCTGATGCTCTCAGGAGCTCTGGATGCACTCTTCCCTATCCCTCAGCAAGAACCCTTCCTTTTGCTCATGGCTACTACAACCCACCTAGCCCCAAAATGTCAGCTTTCCAGAGTACCTGCTGCATTTGAGGCATTTACTTTCTTGGTGACCATTTTTAGCAGGTAGACTCTCATCTTAATATATTCAGCAGGTATCTGACCATTCTGATAACCCTGATGGGTGGTGAGCAAGGCAAATAAGCTAAAAGATGACATTTTTTTAATGCACAATTTTATCTGCAACCTTTCCTAGCAACATGCAATACCAGAGTAATCATTTCTTCTCCCAGGTATTTTCCAGTATCGAGATTGCATATCTATTTATGGTTGCCTGGAAGCCTCATAATTACAATACAGTCCAAGTGTCCATTTTCTTTCCCTGACTACAAATAGGGATCAACCAAATTTTAAGTGACTGCTCCAGGTGTTCTCCCTATCGTGACTTTTGTAAATTATTAGAGGTCACCACTGTTGCTGCCCACCTGTGAAGAGCAAGTGGGCAGAGTTTTCCGATTGGCATTTAATCTGGAGATGGGCCAAAGATATCCCAGGTGAAAACCGGCCACGAGCTTCCAGTAGAGAAAAGTCATGTGGATGTTCTCTCCACTCACTGGGCACTTCCTGTGTGTCCCCTGTTTCCTTTTTCTGGATGTTAGGTTCTGTCCTATGTCTGGTTACTCTGGAGCCTGTTGACAGAGCTGCACTCAGCACCATCTGGTCTGAATTCAGAACATCCCTGGAAGTTTTAGACCTGCAGATGAAATTTGTTACTTGCCAGAAAGAAGCTTCTTTCTCTTTTTTTAAATCACTGAATTTGGCCTCAAATGATAAGTTGTAGATTGTGAAGCCCAAGAAAGCCACAAGGTAAACAATTCTTACTGAGGAAGTTAGGACCGGGCCTTACCTGGAGCTCCATTTACTGCCCCAGTCATCTGTGGAGACAGGTTTCTCACTAATGCTGGAGCCAGCTGCAGTGTGTTGGAGCCACCCCAGGCCTGTGGGGCCACCTGAGGGCAGCCATCTTCAGCCAGCACAGAGCCCCCTGGAACATCTGAGGGATAAGGAGTCATCAGGAAGGCTGTTACCACATACCTCCTCCAGCATCACACACCCATCATGATGGCAATGAAGGGCCACAGGAGGGTGAGAGAGCATCCTGACTTTGGCTGCCAGCACCACCTCAGTTTCTTGAATGGCAGCTGTTAGGAATGAGTTTGCTACATTTGGGTGTAGTCAAGGTGTTGATTGTGTCACAAAATATGGTCTTAACAGCCTTGCCTTTCCAGAGTCCTATTCCAAGCAGTAGCCAAGTGTTTCCTTCTAGGCAGTGGTCTTTGACTGTCTGCTACTAATACTGTCTTGGGTTTCCTTGAGAATCCCTAAGCACAGCCTCTGCACCCACTGGTTGTCTCTACACCTTCCCTCCCCTCTCCAGCGAGGCCAGTCTCCCTGGGACTTCCTCTTTTTGACACTGTGCATCAGCTGCTATGTACAAATGCCCCAAAATACCCCACTATCACCCCTGCAGCTCCCCTTGTCCTCATCCATCCAGGGCCAACTATGTGCTGGCTTCACAGAACACTCCAGGCAGACATTTGTTTCTCACGGTTATGAAGGATGGAAGTCCAAGATCAAGGTGTAAGCAGATATGGTTCTTGGTGAGGGTCCTCTTCCCAGCTAGCAGATGGCCACCTTCCTTATGTGTCCTCATGTGACAGAGAGAGGAAATTCTGGTATGGAGCCATCATGGAGGCTCCACCTTCGTCACCCCATCTAAACCCGCTTAATTCCCAAAGGCTTCACCTTTTACCATCACATTGGGAATTAGGGCTTCAACATATAAATTTTAGGAGGACACAGACATATATTCCATAACAGCACTATTATTCCCCTCAAGGAATTTAATTCTAAGAGCAGTCACTTAAATGTTGACACTGAGCAAAACTTTGGCAATCTTAGAGAGACCCTAGCAATCTCCTAGGCTTTTTGTTAGGACCTCTGAAATGTTATACTAGTAGTAAAGGCAAATGAAAAAAGGACCACTCTCACAAAGATACAACTTTGATTCAAACCAGATTAAGACGGCCTGCCTCTATACATACTGTTTTACAAAAAAGAAAGAAAATTTTTGGAGAAATCATCACTTAGAGTATTACATTGATTCCACAAGTTTTCATATACAACAAGTGGCATTTGATCAAAATTTACAGGCATAGCAGGAGACAAGGCCAAATTATCCAAAACCGAAAGAAGAAATAAGTAATAGCAACTAATCCACACGAAATCCAGTTATTGGAATTATCAGATATGGACTTTCAAATAATCTCTGACTGATACACTCATGGAGATAAAACGGAAAATTACAACAGAGAATACACATATATAAAAAATCAATGGAAATTTTATAACGGAAGAAATAAAATTAAGAGCACATTAGAAGAGTTCAAAGCAGCTTAGACACAAATTAAGAGAAGATTAGTGAATTGGAAGATACTCCAGAAGAAAATATCTGGACTGAAGCATAAAGAAATGAAAGGAGGGAAAATACATAGAGTATATAATATTTTGGACATAGTGAAAGTGTTTAGCATAATTGTAATGGAAGTCTCAGAAGAAGACAGGAGAGGGAGAATGTGTTACAGAAGCAATATTTGAATAGATATTGGCCAGGAATTTTCCCAAATTGATGAAACACAAAAATCCACAGATTTAAGAAGCCTGTCGAACACTAAGCAGTATAAAAACAAAGAAAATTGTACCTAGACACATCATAGTAAAACGCCAAAAACCAAAGAGTAAGCAATAATCTTAAAAGTAACCAAGTAAAATGACACATTACATAAACTAGAGCTGTGATGGGACTTACAGCTAACTTGTCAAGAGAAATCATGGAAACCAGAAGACAATGAAATAACATCTTTGTGGCATTGAAAAGCTAATCTAGTTTTTATAACCAATAAAAAGTACTCATCAATAATGAAGGTTAAATGGGGATTTTTTAAAATAGAAAAAAATGAGAGCATTTGTCATTATCAAATATACACTAAAAGAAATACTATAGGAAATTCTTTCAGGCAGAAGGAAAATTATCACAGATGGAAATTTAGAAATGCAGAAAGCATCAGAAAGAGTAAATAAGTGGCTAAATCTAAGTGAATATTTATAAAAATAGTGTCTTGTAGGATTTTAAATTCATATAGAAAGAATTTTAGCAAAATATATGTGAGATTTAAAATGTATGAAAACAATAGAACAAAAAGTGGCAGGGAATGAATAGGGTTAAGATATGTTAAGGTCCTTGCATTGTTCAAGAACTAGTAAAGTTACTAATTTATTTTTAGATTTTAATAAATATAGGGTGCATATTGTAATGTCTTAGTCTGTTTGGGTTGCTATAACAAAGCAACATAGACTGGGTGGCTTAAACCACAGAAATTTATTTTGTCACATTTCTGGAGGCAGGAAGTCTGAGATCAGCCTGCCCGTATGCTCAAGTTCTAGTGAAGGCTCTCTTCCTGGCTTTCAGATGGTCCTCTTCTTGCAGTGACCTCAGATGTCAGACAGAGAACTCTCTGGTGTCTCTTCTTATAAGGACACAAATATTATTGGATCAGGGCCCTACCCTTATGATCTCATTTAACTTTAATTATTTTTTAAATTTTTTGTTTATTGCAGTAACATTGATTTATAACATTGTATAAATTTCAGGTCTACATCATTATACTTCTATTTCTTCACAGATTACATCATATTCACCACCCAAATACTAATTACAACCCATCACCACACACATGTGCCGAATTATCCCTTTCGCCCTCCTCCCTCCCCATTTCCCCTCTGGTAACCACAAATCCAATCTCTGTCTCTATGTGTTTGTTTATTGTTGTTATTATCTACTACTTAATGAAGGAAATCATGCGGTATTTGACCTTCTCTCTCTGATTATTTCACTTTGCATAATACCCTCAATGTCCATCCATGTTGTCAGAAAAGGCTGGATTTCATTGTTTCTGATGACTGAGTAGTATTCCATCGTGTATGTATGCCACATCTTCTTTATCCATTCGGCTCTTGATGGGCACCTAGGTTGCTTCCAAGTCTTGGCTATTGTGAATAACGCTGCAATGAACACAGGGGTGCATGTATCTTTAAGCATTGGTGTTTTCAAGTTCTTTGGATAAATATCCAGCAGTGGAATATCTAGATCATAAGGTAGTTCTATCCTTGATTTTTTGAGGAATCTCCATACTGTTTTCCATAGTGGCTGCACCAGTTTGCACTCCCAACAGCAGTGTATGATAGTTCCCTTCTCTCCACATCCTCTCTGACACATGTTGTTTCCTGTCTTGTTAATTATAGCCATTCTGACAGATGAGAGGTGATATCTTATTGTAGTTTTGATTTGCATTTTCCTGATAGTGATTTTGAAAATCTTGTCATGTGTCTGTTGGCCATCTGTATATCTTCTTTGGAGAAATGTCTGTTCAGGTCTTTTGCCCATTTTTTAATTGGGTTGTTAGTTTTTTTGTTGTTGAGATGCATGAGTTCTTTATATATTTTCGAGATTAAGCCCTTATCAGATGTATGGTTTGGAAATATCTTCTCCCAATTGTTAGGTTGTCTTTTCGTTTTGTGGATGGTTTCCTTTGCTATACAGAAGATTTTTAGTTTGATGTAGTGCTATTTGTTTATTTTTTCTATTGTTTCTCTTGCCCAGTCAGACATGGTGCTTGAAAATATGTTGCTAAGACCAATGTGGAAGAACGTACTGCCTATGGTTCATAGTTTCAGATCTTGCATTCAAGTCTTTAATCCATTTGGAGTTAATTTTTGTGTATGGTGTAAGGTAAGGGTCTACTTTCATTTTTTTGCATATGGCTATCCAGTTTTCCCAACACCACTTGTTGAAGAGACTTTCTTTTCTCCATTGTATATTCTTGGCTCCTTTGTCAAAGATTAGCTGTCCATAGATGTGTGGGTTTATTTCTGGGCTTTCGATTCTATTCCATTGGTCTGTGTGTCTGTTCTTGTGCCAGTACCATGCTGTTTTGGTTACTATAGCTTTGTAGTATATTTTGAAATCAGGGAATGTGATACCTCCAGCTTTGTTCTCTTTTCTCAGGATTCCTTTAGCTATTCGGGGTCTTTTGTTTTTCCATATAAATTTTAGAATTCTTTGTTCTATTTCTGTGAAAAATGTTGTTGGAACTTTGATAGGGATTGCCTTAAATCTATAGATTGTTTTAGGAAATATGGACTTCGTAATTACGTTAATTCTTCCAATCCAAGGGCACGGAATATCTTTCCATTTCTTTGTGTCTTCTTCAATTTCTTTCAGCAATGTTTTATAGTTTTCCATGTACATCTCTTTCACCTCTTTGGTTAAGTTTATTCCTAGGTATTTTATTCTTTTTGTTACAATTGTAAATGGGATTGTATTCTTAATTTCTCTTTCTGCTATTTCGTTGCTAGTGTACAGAAATGCAACTGGTTATTGTATGTTGATTTTGTATCCTGCAACTTTACCATACTCATTTATTACTTGTAAAAGTTTTCTGGTCGATTCTTTTGGGTTTTCTATATGTAAAATCATGTCATCTACAAATAGTGACAGTTTCACTTCTTCCTTTCCAATTTGGATCCCTTTTATTTCTTTCTCTTGCCTGATTGCTCTGGATAGGTCTAATGTGAAATAGCAGTGGTGAGAGTGGTCATCCTAGTTTGGTTCCTATTCTTAGAGGGATATCTTTCAGTTTTTCACCATTGAGGATGATATTAGCTGTGGGTTTGTCATATATGGCCTTTATTATGTTGAGGTAGTTTCCTTCTATACGCATTTTATTCAGAGTTTTTATCATAAATGGATGCTGTATCTTGTCAAATGCTTACTCTGCATCTATTGAGATGATTATGTGATTTTTATTCTTCATTTTATAAATGTGGTGCATTACTTTGATTGATTTGCAAATGTTAAACCATCCCTGCATACCTGGAATAAATCTAACTTGATCATGGTGTATAATCTTTGTAACGCATTGTTGTATGCGATTTGCTAGTGTTTTGTTGAGGATTTTTGCATTGATGTTCATCAGTGATATTGGCCTGTAATTTTCTTTTTTTGCGTTGTCCTTGTCTGATTTTGGTATCATGGTAATGTTGGCTTTGGAGAATGAGGTAGGGAACTTCCCCCCTTCCTCAAATTTTTGGATGAGTTTGAGAAGGATAAGTATTAAGTCTAATTTGAATGTTTGGTAGAATTCACCAGGGAAGCAGTCTGGCCCTGGGCTTTTATTTTTGGGGAGGTTTGTGATTACGGTTTTGACCTCCTTACTGGTGATTGGTCTATTCAAATTCTCTACTTCTTCTTGATCCTGTTTTGGAAGGTTGTATGATTCTGAGAATTTATCCATTTCTTCCAGATTGTCGAATTGGTTGGCATATAGCTTTTCATAGTATTCTCTTACAAACTTTTGTATTTCTGAGGTGTCTGTTGTAATTTCTCCTGTTTCGTTTCTGATTTTACTTATTTGCGCCTTCTCTCTTTTTTTCTTGGTGAGTCCAGCTAAAGTTTGTCAATTTTGTTGATCTTTTCAAAGAACCAGCTCTTGGTTTTCTTAATTATTTCTATTGTTTTTTTTGGTCTCTATTTCATTTATTTCTGCTCTGATATTTATGATTTCCCTTCTTCTACTGATTTGGGGCTTTCTTTGCTCTTCTTTTTCCAGTTCCTTTAGGTGGATTGTTAGATTGTTTATTAGAGATTTTTCTTGTTTGTTGAGATAGGCCTGTATCGCTATAAACTTCCCTCTTAGAACCGCTTTTGCTGTATCCCATAAGTTCTGGCATGTCGTATTTTCATTTTCATTTGTCTCCAGGTATTTT
This sequence comes from Ceratotherium simum simum, assembly GCF_057802395.1. Classification (NCBI taxonomy): domain Eukaryota; kingdom Metazoa; phylum Chordata; class Mammalia; order Perissodactyla; family Rhinocerotidae; genus Ceratotherium; species Ceratotherium simum. The sequence goes on from NC_141941.1 coordinate 12,192,564, forward strand.
TTGATTCCTTCTTTGATTTCTCCATTGATCCAGTCGTTGTTCAGTAGCATTTTGTTTAATCTCCACGTATTTGTGGCTTTTCAGACTTTCTTCCTATAGTTGATTTCTAGTTTCATACCATTGTGGTCAGAAAAGATGCTTGGTATTATTTCAATCTTCTTACATATATGGAGACTTGTTTTGTAGCTTAATATGTGATCAATCCTGGAGAATGTTCCATGTGCATTTGAAAAGAACATGTATTCTTCGGTTTTTGGATGGAATGCTCTGTATATATCTACTAGGTCCATCTGTTCTAGTGTGTCGTTTAAGGCCAATGTTTCCTTATTGATCTTCTGTTTGGATGATCTATCCGTTGGTGTAAGTGGAGTGTTAAAGTCCCTTAATATTATTGTGTTACTGTCTATTTCTGTTTTTATGTCTGTTAATAATTGCTTTATATATTTAGGTGCACCTACATTGGGTGCGTAGATATTTACAAGTGTTATATCCTCTTGTTGGATTGTTCCCTTGATCATTATGTAATGCCCTTCTTTGTCTCTTTTTACAGTTTTTGTTTTAAAGTCTATTTTTTCTGATATGAGTACTGCTACCCCAGCTTTCTTTTCATTGCCATTTGCGTGGAGTATCTTTTTCCGCCCCTTCACTTTCTGTTTGTGAGTGTCTTTAGGTCTGAAGTGTGTCTCTTGTATGCAGCATATATATGGGTCTTGTTGCTTTATCCAATCAGCCACCCTATGCCTTTCAATTGGAGCATTTAGTCCATTGACGTTTAAAGTAGTTATTGATAAGTATGTACTTACTGCCATTTTTAACTTTTTTTCTCAGTGTTTTAGTAGTCCTTCTCTGTTCCTTCCTTCTTCTATACAGAATTGATGATCTCTTTAGTTTGATCTCTGTCTGAAAGCTCTACTCTTTAAATTCCCTCCTCCCTCCTTTTATGTTTTTGATATCATATCTAACCTCTTTTTGTGCATTTGTATCCATTACCCTCTTATCATGGAATTAGATAATTTTTCCTATTTGTGGTCTTCTCTTTTCCCCTTAAATCAGTCCCTTTAACATTTCTTTTAGCACTGGTTTCTTGGTGACAAACTCCTTTAATTTTTGCTTGTCTGGGAAATTTTTGATCTCTCCTTCCATTTTGAATGATAACCTTGCTGGGTAGAGTATTCTTGGCTGTAAGTTTTTTCCTTTTAGCACTTTAAATATATCATGCCATTTTCTTCTAGCCTGTAAGGTTTCTGCTGAGAAGTCAGCTGATAGCCTTATGGGGTTTCCTTTGTATGTAACTTTACTCTCTCTTGAGGCTTTTAGCATTCTCTCCTTATCTGTAATTCTGGACATTTTGATTATGATGTGTCTTGGTGTGGGCCTCTTTGGGTTTATCTTGTTTGGGGCTCTCTGTGCTTCCTGTACCTGGATGTCTGTTTCCTTCCATAGGTTAGGGAAGTTTTCATCTATTATTTCTTGAAATAGATTCTCTGCCCCTTTGTCTCTCTCTTCTCCTTCTGGGACACTTATAACATGGATGTTAGTGTGCTTCATGTTGTCCCAGAGGTGTCTTAGACTGTCCTCATTCTTTCTAATTCTTTTCTCTTTTACCTGTTCACCTTGGGTAATTTCTTCTAGTCTTTCATCCAGCTCACAGATCCATTGTTCTGTATCTTCTACTCTGCTTTTGAGACCCTCTAGTGAATTTTTCATTTCCAGTATTGTATTCATCATTTCTGATTGTTTCTATTTTATACCTTCCATTTCTTTATTGACATTCTCACTGAGTTCATCTATTCTTCTCCCCAGATCAGTAAGCATCCTTAACACTCTTTGTTTGAACTCTCTGTCAGGTAAGTTGCTCATTTCTTTTTCACTTAGTTCCTTTTCTGGGGTTTTGTCCTGATCCCTTACTTGGAATGTATCCCTTTGCCTCCTCAGTTTGCCTCTTTCCCTGTGCTTGTGTCTACATATTAGGTAGGTCAGCTATGTTTCTTGTTCTTGGGTAGGTGACCTTATGTAAGTGATGCCTTAGGAGGCCTACAGTGTGCTTCCCTCAGTTCTCAATGTTCCAGTGGTGACCCCCTATGTGGGCTACGTGTGTCCTTCTGTTGTGGCATGTTTGCTCTGTGGCACACAGGGAGGCTGAGTTATGCTCCTAGACAGCTGTTGTAATGCTCAGCTGCTTGTAGTTGTTGTGAGCCCTTCAGTCTCTTTATCAGGTGTGGGGAGCCCCAGCACAGTTGGCTGCAAGTTCTAATACCACATTTGTGCTTCAGTATTTTTTTTAAGAGAGTAGGCTCCCAACGTGGCAGGTTGTTAGGCTCAGGGGCTTATAATTGCTATACACCTCCAGCCTTTAGGTCTCTTGTCAGCTCTCTGAGGATTGCAGCTGGGTGGGGCTGGCCTCAGCCATGGGAGCACCTAATTGTTTCAGTCTTTCGAAGGGGGCAAACCCCCTATGTGGGTCTTTGAGAAGCACAAGTCTTCTGCAGCTGACAAGCCCTGCCGCCCACAGGTCCATACACACAGTCAACATAGTCCTGCCCCGTGTGTGCACGCCAACCACCCAAAGTGGACCCAGTCTCTCCACAGCGGGAGCCCCACACACTCCACCACTGCCCCACTCTCTCCACCCGCTCCTTGTGCATGCTCTGCCCCACTGAAGTGGGCTCAGTTGCCAGGCTGCAGAGAATCCAATCACCAGTCTAGACAGGCCCACAAGTTGCCTGAGGGCTTATTGTTGGGTGGGGCCAGTCTCTAGGGTGGGCTGACTGCCCTGGCTGAGCTGGATTAAATCAGTGCTCTAGTGTGTGGGGCAGACCCTGGGCTAGCAGGCCTCAGGGAGAACTCCAATGGCATCTGTGTCAGCACGCCCATACCAGGCTACAACAATGGCTGCTGCCAAAGTCCCAGTCCCTGGAGAGGTCTCACCTCTCATCGAGATGCACTCAGGACCTATTAGCTGAATCTCTTTTCACCAAAGCACTGTGCACCTTTCTTTCTGGTGATTTTAGGTTGCTCTCTGAAACAAGTGAGTCTCTGTGTGGGCCCTTTAAGAGCCGGTTTTAATTTCTTTGTGAACCAGCTTTTCTGGGGGTACTCCCCAATGTTTTAGTAGCAGGCAAAGTCAGATATTACGCCACTCATCTTGGTTGTGCTGGGTCCTCAAAATGCCCACAGCTGGGGCACTCCCCATCTCAGGGCCCTTCTCCTCCAAGGAGGGCTGAGTACCTTTGGACTGCTCCGAGGCCGCCATGAGGTGCTGCGGCTTGTGAAGGCAGCATTTTTCCTCTCCAGAAGGGAGTTTCTGCCTTTTCTACCTCAATTGGGATTGTCCGTTGTTGCAGGCGTTCCTCTTATCCAGTTTTAAGGTCTTTCTCAGGGGTAATTTTTCCACAAGTAGTTTAAATTGGCTGTGTCCATGAGAGGAGGTGAGTTCAGAGTCTGCCTACACCATCCTGTTGACTTCCTCTTCATTTAACTTTAATTACTAGTTTAAGAGCCCTATCTCCAAATACAGTCATGTTGGGGGTTTAGAGCTTCAACATATGAATTTTATCAGGGGATATAATTCAATGCATTACATAATCTCTACAGTATAGCTACTAGACGAACGGTCAAATATATATACAGGCATAGCTCATTTTATTGTGCTTTGCAGATATTGTGTTTTTTACAAATTGAAGTTTCATGGCAACCGTGTGTTAAGTAAGTCTATTCAAACCATTTTTCCAAGAGCATTTGCTCACTCCATATCTCTGTGTCACATTTTGGTAACTCTCAATATTTCAAATTTTTATTATTATTATTATGTTTGTTATGGTGATCTGTGATCAGTGATCTTTGATGTTACTATTATAATTGTTTTGGGGTGCCATAAACCACACCCATATAAATGGTTAGCTTAATAAATCTGTTCTGATTGCTCCACCCACTGGCCATTCCCCTATCTCTCTCCCTCTCCTTGGGCCTTCCTGCTCCCTGAGACACAATATTGAAATTAGGTCAGTTAATAACTCCACTATGGCCTTTAAGTGTTCAACTGAAAAACACAGTTACACAGCTTTCACTTTATATCAAAAGCTAGAAATGATTAAGTTTAGTGTCCTGAGCTCTGGAGATAAAGGTAAATAAGATGGGATCCTCCCAAACCTTTACAGTGTCCTTGAGTGGCAAGTGGACAAGCTTGATCCAAGAGGAGTGCCAGCTCGTCTGCCTGCAGCCCACAGACTCAACATGATTGAGATGGGATGACTTCACCCAGGAGTGAACTCCTGGTTGAGATTTGGGGAGGAGGATTTTGCAAGATTCACGAAACAATCTCCTGACCATACATTCTATGTGACCATGTTGGCACCGCCTAGGGACATTGGTAGGGGAGGTCATGGAGTCCATGTGCTTCAGAAGGTCATGACAGTAAAGTTTAATGAGTGATGATGGAAAGGGATATGGGATTGAAAATGTTCTCTTACATTGCTTGAGCAGATGCAGCAGAATGCCAAGCTAACGTCCTTTGTGTCTCAGAGTAGGATTAACAAGGTAGGGGTTGGGCTGAATGGATAAACTGGTGGCACATCCTTGGGTTGGAGGAAGCAGGATGAGCATTGAGAGAAGAGTAAGGAGAGTTCCTTTTGGTTGAGAGGTGGGGGTTCACCCCCTGGAGACCGTGGTATGCTTCCATCACCAGAACAGTGCTCCAAGGTGGCTTCTGTTTTCCAGAAAGCTGAGTATATGCAAACTATTTAAAATGCCCTTTGTGGAACCATCATTTCAAAAATCAAAACATGTTAGTGGCTACTGACTCAGCTACATGGAGTGCTGAGGCCTCTGGGGGACAGCATTTCTGCTGGAATGTACAAAGTGTCCATGCAGACTGTTATTTTCAGTGAACTTTCATTTGACAGACTCAACACTTTCTGTCTCCTGAAAACCTCAGATCTCTGCCTGGGGAAGCAGTTTTTCCTCCACTGCTCAGAGCCATTAATCATCCTGGCTGATCCCAACATGCAGCTCATGTTCCTTCCTCATCATATTCAAGAACCAACTTTCTCTAGTCTCCCAGATCCTGAGCTCTCTTCCCTGGTCACCCTTCCAGCCATGAGCCTTTCTTACTGAAGCTGGCCCCTGCCCAGTAACAGGACATCTTTGTTTCCATCCAACTCATGGTTGGACGCCTCACAGAGTCCCCACTCTGTGGGAACACAACACCCTCTTATTCCCCCCAGAAACCCTTCAAGAGGTCTTCAGTTTGGGTCAGTTTTTCCTAAGCAATGGGAGAACTCATGAAAACAAGCCTCAGGAGCCTAGCTGAGGATGGCAATCTGAGGCCTGCAGAGAGATCCAGGGTGGACAGCATCCCTCCCATCCACGACACATATCCACTCTGCACGACTGGGTATCTGAGCCTGCATATTTTCTGACTTCGTAACTCACTGCATTGGGCCTCCCCATACATCTACTCTCCTTCCTTCAGCCATTATGTCCTTACGCAACCCCACAGACCCCAATGAGTCCAACATGGCTCTAACCTACATCACTTACAGGGTGGATACCCATCATCAAAGTCTGGTTCATCCTAGAGAAGGATGATGGGATCAGCTACTTCAAGGGCAAGATGAATAATCGGGATTGCAAATGATGAAGCTCTTCACTGGAGATTTCTATGGGGCAGGCATTTTCCTAGGGACAGTGGCATGGCCACATATAGGGCGCATCCCATGATGGCCAGCACCTCGTGGTAGCTCAGCCTTTAAGCTAAATTGCAGACTGGACAATAAGCAAACATTTTGTTTGTGTGTGTTCACATGTGTGTGCACTTCTAGGTGGGTGTGTAAGCCTGCACTGTCTCTCTCGCCACCACCACTGTGAAGGAACCACTTTTGGTCACTCTGTATCCACCAAGAGGATACTTCTGACATCCTGGACACTTGAGGCCGCATATCTCTCCCTATTTCACTCGATCCCTGCCCCCAACTGCCCTGGCCTCTACATATCACATCTCCAATATGACTGACACCCCCATTTACGGCCAGCCCATTCTAGCCAGCACTCACTGGTGTCTTTCCTGCCAACTCACTGTGGGTTCCCTCCCCTGGTGAGTCCTCAACCCACTAGGTCTCTGCTATCCTTGGTCTATGTTTGCTTTCCTTCCCCTCCCTCACATCCTTCCTTCCTCTGGACACTCTGAGCTCCAGGAGAGCCCCATGCTCCTGTCCTGCAGCTCTGCCCCATTCCTTCCACGGTCCTGGCTAGGTGAAATCCACCCTAGGAAGCCAACTCTGTGCATTCTCTGCACCTGCCCACAGCCTTGAGAGCAGGAGATGGTGGTCCTACCTTCACTTCATGACCACAGACTATAAGGGCCCTCAGTGCTGCCCACACCTCTCCCAGTGTCGCAAGATCACCTAATTCCTCCACTCTGTAGATTAATTTCACACATTCCTTCCCTCCTCATTATCCACCCTGCTTCCCAGTGCCAGATAAACCTTCAGCCCAAACAAGACTCCGTGCATGGATTGTGCACACTGCAGGTATACATGGCTCAGTGGGGCAGGATGTGCATATGGTGGGCACACACATTGCCAGCTGGGAGGGGCCTGAGGTGCAGCTTCTGTGACCAAGACTCTCCAAGGGAGAGACCAGGCCCAGAGGTCTGGGAGGGGCAGGTGCCCTGGAGGGGCAAAGGCCACCCCAAGTGACCCCAAGTGTCCCCTCTCCAGGATAAAGATCTAAGGGGGCTGGGTTCAAATGGGCCAGGCTGGGAAGATGTGTCTCCACTCAGGAGGAGCTAGGGGCCTATTCAAGGGGAAGGAGAGGACAGTGGAAGGTCACTGGCTCCTGGAGGCCGGGCACTGACAGCCTGAGCCCCCTCCTCTTAATTCAGTTCCCCCCTACAAGCCATCAAATGCAGGCATGTCCCTCACAGAGGGGCTGTGGCATGGTGGACAGAGCACCCCTGAGCCCAGGGAGTTCCACATCATCCCATACACAGAAGGTAATTTTCTGCCTTTCATGTGAAATGAGCCACCTTTAATGTGTAGTCTTCTGGTAAGGGAACCACCCCACGGGCCTCAGCCATACAGGCAGTTCCTTGGCTCAGGTGGTTCCTGTCCCAAATAGAAAAAAGTACAATGAAGAATATAGAAAGAACTCATAACCCCACCCACTGATATCTACCTCCCCTAACTCCCAGGTCTGGTTCTTTGTGTTTGAGTGGGGATGAAACTGGGGGATTTGTTTTTGGCTTTTCATGACATTTCCATCACCCTCCAAACTCTCCAGTTCCCTAGCTGTAAGGAGAAACCAGCTAGAGAACACCTGGTTACTTAATCTGTGTTTACAGTTGGGCAGGAGCTGAGATGGGAAAGGAAGAAGGGGCACTAGGCCTTGGACTCTTCCTCCTGCCCCTCAGACTCAGGTCTGCTCTGTCCCCTCACCCTCACCAGAAGAATGGGTCTTGACTGCATTTCCATCCTGATCCTCCCTCCACCACAGTCCATAGTCCACCAGCTCCATAGCCCAAAGAGATAAGAATGGTAAAAACAACCACAAGAGCTATTATTTATGGAGTTCTTGCTCTGTGCCAGCAAGCAGTTAATTATCTCACTAAGTAAGAGAGAGATACCAAAAGTAACCCATTTTACAAATGAAGAAACTGAAAATCATTTGGCCACAGTATCTGAGGTAGGAAGAGGTTAGATCCAGGATATGAAAGTAGACCCATAATTCTGGAGTTTTGCACTAACTGCTATGCATTGGGACCAATCAGTAAAAGGTTTATAATCATGAGATTGGATTTGCAAGTTGGAGTATAGCATACATGCCAGAAAGTATGGCAATCATACTTGCACAGCTCCATGATTTATCCAAAGGGAACACACTTGGTAACCAGTACCTACAGGAAATAGAACATGGCTATCTGTTCTATTGGCTGTCTGATGTTTCCCTCCAGACCACTGCCTCTCTCGCTCCAGAGGAACCAATATTCTAACTTCTGAATTTGTTTTTCTTGTCTTTGAACTATAGTTAAATGGACTTATACAGAGTGTCTTCTTTTATGTCTTGCTTCTTTCATTATGCTTGTAATATCCATAAATGTTCTTGAATGTGGCTGTAGTTGATTTTTATGCAATAGTATTCCACTATAAAACGTATAACCCATTTTATTTATCCGTTCTACTACTGATGCACATTGAGTTGTTTCCAATTTGATGATATGCCAAAAAATGCTGCTCTGAACATCTTGTACAAGTCTTTTGGTGAATATATGAACACATTTATGTTGGGTATATACCTAAGTGTGGAATTGTTGAGTCATAGAGTATATGTATGTCCACCCATAGGAGATATTACCAAAGAGTTTAAAAGTTGATTACGCTCACAGATGTGTGTGAGAGTTCCAGTTGTTCCACATCCCCATGAACACTTGGTGTTGTCAGAGTTTTGATTTTAACCATTGTGGTGTATGTGTAGTGGTATCTCATTGTGGTTTTAATTTGCATTTTCCTCCTGAGTAGTAATGTGGAGCCCCTGTCTATTTAACTATTCTCATTTGCTCATCTTTTTTGTGAAGTGTCTAGTGAAATCTTCTTCCCATTTTTTTCTTCTGGTGGATTGTCTGTAATATTTTTATGTTTATGCAAATTAGTTACATATCCTAGATAAAAGTATTTTGTCAGATAAATCGCAAATGTTTATTCCTTTTGTGTCTCTACTTTTTTACTCTCCTAAAAGTTTCTTTTGACAAAAAGTTTTCATATTTAGTAATTTCCAGGTTATCTTTTTGTTTCTCATGTTTACTACTCTTTGTTTTCAATGAAATCTTTGCCTTCCCCAAGATCTTGAAAATGTTCTCCTAAGGTACATACTAGAGAAATTATTGTAAAAACTCTTGTTTAGATTTAAAATCCACTTGGAATTGGTTATCGTTGGTAGGTCCATTATGGAAAACAGTATGGAGTTTTCTCAAAAGATTAAAAATCAAACTCTCATATGATGCAGCAATCCCACAACTGGGTATATTTCTGAAAGAAATGAAATCCATATCTTGAAATAATATCTGCCCTCCTGTGTTCGCTGCAGCATTTCTCACAATGTTACTGAACCAAAATTTGCTTCTTGGTGAGTTGAAATCAAAGCCTTTACTAGAAGTAGATGTCACATAAAGTACAATTCATTTGCAATAAATATGGAGACCCTGGGGAATCACTTCCAAAGCTATGGCTCCCTGAGCAAGGGAAAACAAGGGAAAAAAACATTTATTTTGGATGAAGAATGAGTATTCTCAAGGGAAGATTCACATGTAGGGGTGGGTATAATCTCACCCAGGCGTAGTTTGAAATCATGAGTCACATACATTGCACGTTATGCTACTAAGGCTTAAGCTCCTCCTAGGATGGAGAACTTAAAATTAAAATGAAGCAAAGGTAACTTTTGGGCACTTCTTGGCCCACCTGTGCAGGTGTTGCTCTTGCAGTGGTGTTTGGACTGGTTCAGGATGGTTGGTGATTGCATCTATTCACATAATTGAACAACAACTTTGGGAAACAGTTAAGTGCTTTTGAAACCTCTTTTGAGTTACGTGGGACAGTTAGTGACAAAAACCCTCCTCTAGTTTTATACTGCTCCTAATATTTGAGTGGCATAGGTCAAAGGTCCATGTTCTATAACTACATCTTTCTGAGCATGGACACTGTCATAGGGACTGCCTGAGGAGCAGAATTTTTCCCTAGCTAACTTTAGATAGGTTTGTTTCACCAGGTACTGGCCTGAGTTGTTCATATCCTTGTGTCACAGCCATCTGTAAATTTATATCTTCAATATATTTAGTCACAAACTGTACCCCATCATTAAATATGCCTGATCCAAAGAGCTAGAGAAGAAGGATAGCCATTAAGGGGCTCAAGAGTAGAAGGAACCACATTAAGCTGGGAAGAGCTTGCTTGACTTTATTCCAGATTTTGTTCTTTGAGGTCTGGCTGACTGTTTTCTGTTAGGCAAGTGGCCTTTTCCAGTAAGTTGTGTTTTCTTCTATAGTGCCACTATCATTAAGATAGAAACAGCAAGACCTATTAGCTAAGGCACAGACTCCTCCCTTGTCTGCCATGATGCAACAGAGGAACACAAAGCACCAATGACTATATAACTATCTATAACATTGCACACTAAGCCAGCCATTCTAACTTTTAGTGTTTTTACTTAGAGCAGAAGTGACCCATATTGGAAGAGCCAAAGCACTCAGTTGTGGGTGTCCCAGGCAGGGCACAGCTGAATATAAAGGTTAAAGCTATTAACAAGGTTATAATGAACTAATCCCCAGTATTTCTACAGGAGAAGGTTGATGTGTCATTGGGATTTACTTATCTTTATGGTGTTGCTGAAACAAGAGTTTCAAATCAGATAGTGGTTTTCTGGAATACTCAACATCATCAATTGTCTACAAGATGTTCAGGCATGGGCCCCCTCTTTTACCAGTGTGTTGTGGATCCAAGGAGTGACTCCTTCTAATTTTAGGGAAGAGTGAGTGGTAAGTAACACCAAGTGAGGATATACTCAAATAGGATTTAGCTGATCTTTGTGTGAACCACTTTTCCAAGATTTAAGGTAGACCCAATCTCCAGGCTCATATGGGTAGATTTTGACCTGTGTAGGCAAAGGGAGACAGAAGTTTGTGTATTTATTGAGTACCTCTACCACCTGTTTCTGGGTCTGGTTCATGAATGAATCTGAGTCTTTAGGGAACAGCCTCCCATAGGTCATTTCAAAGGGGCTAAGCTTCAGTTTGGCTTTTGCAACTGCTCTTATCTGAGGGCTATTGGCAGGAATTCTAGCAAATTTTCTTGGATCTCATGGCATATTTTAGCCAAAGTCTTCTTTAGAGTTTGATCGGCCTCCTCGGTTTTTCCACATGATTGTAGTCTCCAGGAAGCATGTAGCCTCCATTTAATTTTTAAACTTTGCCTATTTTACAGGTCATGTTTGATATAAAGTCAGGCCCATTGTCACTCTGAATTGATCTAGGAAATGCAAAATGGAGAATTATCTCTTTTAACAACACTTTTGCTACCTCATTTGCCCTTTCTGACCTTCAATCCATCCAGTAAATGTATCCATAAATGCCAAGAGATGTTTGTATGCCCCAGGAACCAGGGGCATAAGAGTAAAATCAGCTTGCCAATTTTTCCCTGGTAAAGTTCCCCAGATTTGAGTTGCTCTGGCCAGAGGAGGTACAGGATGTCTGGTTTGTACATTGTTCCTCCTGAATAAACACATCGTTCAGTTATTTATGTTTATGTGTGGAAGATTAGCCCTGAGCTAACATCTGTGGCCATGCCTCCTCTTTTTGCTAGGAAGATTGGTCCTAGGCTAACATCCATGCCCATATTCCTCTAATTTATGTGGGACACTGCCACAGCATGGCTTGATAAGCAGTGCATTGGCTCATGTCTGGGATCCAAACCTGCGAATCCCTGGCTGCTGAAGCAGATCATTAGAACTTCACCACTATGCTACCATGCTGGCCCCTCATTAAGTTATTTTTGATACGTTCTTTTATACCTCGGGTGCTTATAACCTTTGTCAGCTTTAGGTATGAGGTCTCTTTTCCAAAATAGAAACATGACCACTCTTAAGGAACCCCCAAGTTTGTTGGGGAACACAAATCTTTCCTCACTGGTTTATCTTCCAACCCTTGACTATTGGGGACCACTGATAACCCTGTGTCATGGCTTCCCTTACTTCATCAGGAGAATACACTGGTGTAAACTCATAGAAGGGTAGAGTGGGAATTGATGTTAATTTGAGAAGCTCTACTGATATAGCGGCTCTTTTTGCAGCTGCATCTGCCAAGTTATTCCCTTTTATGGTCTCTGTTTCTCCCCACTGATTGCCTTTACAGTGGATCACAGCTACTTCCTTGGTGCCCTGTACCAATTCTAGCAGCTTAATGATCTCTGAACAATTAATTTCTTTACTGCTACTGATAAGGAGTCCTCTTTCTTCCCAAATGGTTCCATGAGTATGAATTACAGAGAAAGCATACTTAGAGTCTGTGTATATTGTTATTATTTTTTCTTCCCCAGTTCTGATGTTCTAGTTAATGCAACTATTTCTTTTTGAGCCAAGAGTGCCTGGTGTCAGCCCCTTGGTCTCTATGGTTGCATGCAGGAACACTACTGCATAAACTGCTCTTCTTTGCCCATTTTTCGTGAAGCTGCTCCCAAATATAAACCATACTTCCTCTGCTTTAGTTAATGGTTTGCTCTAAGATCATTATGGCTAGAATAAACCTGATCAATCACTTCCAGGCAGGCGTGGGTAATTGGAATTAGGGAGCAGGGTAGCTGGGTTTAAGGTATGACAGAGTTTTAAGGAAATCTGAGGGGAATCTATCAGCATGGCTTGATATTGTAGCATTCTATCCTGGGATAGCCATAGATGTCTTCTCGTCTCTAGTAGGCTAGAGACTTGATGGGAGGTCCACACTGACATAGGTTGGACCATAGTCAGCTTTTCTGCTTTCTTGATTAAGAGGCAAGTGGCAGCTACAGCTCTCACGCATGGGGGCCCTTCTTTTGCCATGGTGTCTAGCTGTTGCCACACTTTTTAAGAGTCCCATCATTTGGATTAGCACTCCCATAGCTATTCCCTCTCTTTCATAAACATATGCGGCAAATTCTTTCTTCAGGTCTGGTGAGGCCAGTGCAGGTGCTTCCATTAGCCAGTTGTTAAGCTTATTTAAATCTTGGTCACATAGCTTATCCTATTCAAACTGGTCTATTTCTGGCCCCAGTAGTTTATCATAGAGAGGCTTAGCAATCAACCCCAAAGTTTGGAAGGTCAAATACCGTATGATTTCCTTCATTAAGTAGTAGATAGTGACAACAATGGACGGATACATAGGGACAGAGATTGGATTGGTGGTTGCCAGAGGGGAGGGGGGAGGGAGGAGGATGAAAGGGATAATTCGGTGCATGTGTGTGGTGATGGGTTGTAATTAGTATTTTGGTGGTGAACATGATGTGGTCCATGCAGAAATAGAAGTACAATGATGTACACCTGAAATTTTTACAATGTTATAAACCAATGTTACTGCAATAAACAAAAATTAAAAGAAAAAAAAAATAAATAAATGCCCCAAAACCAGCCATCCCAAAGAATCCTTTTAGCTGCCAATGAGTTTTTGGTGGAACAAGTTGACATATTAACATTTTTCTCCCTTGAGGAAGGCTCCATTGTCCCCTTGAAATGATAAACCTCAAATATTTTACAGTTTCTTTAGTGATTTGTGCCTCCCCTTTAGGCACTTTTTGTCCCTTACTGGCTAACAAGTTTAACATAATTACAGTGTTTTCATCAAAGATTTCCTTAGTACAGCTGGTTATTAGGATGTCATCCACATGCTGTAATGCAGTACTCTGTTTTAATTCCCTTAAATTTTGGCCCAGTCTTTCCCCAAAGATAGTGAAAGAATTTTTGAACACTTGGGGTAAGACAGTCCAGCAATATGTTGCTTCTGTTGGGAGTCTGGATCATCCCGCTCAAAGGCAAATATCTCCTGAAACTCAGGATCCAATGGAATGCAGAAAAAAGCATATTTTAAATTCAGCAGTTAGAGAATCTGCTGTCCCCAGGGAGATTAACTAGCAGGGTGTAAGGATTAGATACTACAGTATGTATGTCTTGGACTACTACACTGATAGCCCTAGGATCTTGTAAAAATCTATATTCTCCTGTTCCTGACTTTTTAGTTGGTAAAATGGGAGTTTCTTAGGAATGTGTATGGCCTGATCAATCCTTGCTCTAAAAGCCTATTGATTACAGAAATGATTCCTCTTAAAGATTCTGGCTTCAAGAAGTATTTTTTTTTTCACCTGAGATCAGTGATTTATCTGCTTCACTTTTACCTTTAGTGGCATGGCTGCTCACCCCACCTGTCCTTGTGCCCATGTTACTGGATACATACCCAGGTTCTTTACCTGCCACACAAGAAGGGACAAAATAAAACTGGAACACCATGCTTATGGAAAGGAAAGAGTTTTTATTTTGGGTGACATCAGCCAGGAGATGAGAGCTCTCAAATTTGTCCCATCTCCCTGAAAGATGGGAGGCAAGAGATTTTCAATGTTGTGAGGAATGCAGCTGCTTGTAGGTAGGGGGATCCTGTGGCCTTGCTGGTCTGTGCTTTCCCACCAGCTTGCCTTTGGCCTTGTGAGGCTGCTGGCAGGGAAGAGGATGGTGAGATAAGGGACTCGCAGGTGGATGTCTTTCAACCATCTCCCTAGTGGATGGTGGAGTCAGTGCAAGGAACCAGGAGTTGGAGACCTTCAGTTTCTTGATAATTTCACGATATCAGTCTCCCTGTAACAAACCTCAAGAACTGGTAATTAGCCAGAACTCAATGTGAAGCCACCTGGGATTGTAGCAATTTTATTACCTATATTTGTCTTGTGGAATTCAGGGATATAAAGGATAAAACAACCAATATCTACATGTGAATGTAACTTAGAGAAGGAGGAAAAAGGAAAGTGAATGAGTGTTTTTTGTTTTAACTCCATATATGCTGGATTTGACATAGGGGGACTGATATTATGGCCAAGAGAAGCCACAAGGCTTTTTGGGTTTTCCCTTGTTACACCCATACCTCCAACTTAGCTTAAAACATTTAGTAGAATCACTTCCTTCTCAGGTGCTGGTGTATGTTGCAATAGGGTCATGAACTCAATTCCCTGACTTTCAGGGACTTCAGTCTCTGTTTTATCTTTTTCCCAATTTATTGAGGCCCCCAATGTAGATAGTATATCCCTTCCTGGAAAGGGTACAGGGCATTCTTGTACATACAGAAAAGAATGCTTCAGCATTTTTGATCCTATTTCACAGGTCAAGGGCTCCACAAACCTCTTGGTCTCTGCCTTTCCTGATACACATTTTATGTCACACTTTTTGGAGGAAAGGCTTCTCTTTACCCTTTAGTGTGTTCAATACCAAAAATGTGGCTCCAGTATCAAGCAAGAATTCAACATACTTTCCTTCCACTTCCAGTGTTACCCATAACTCCTCAGGGGAGCCAAGGATTTGGTTGTTTGGAGCCAAGCTGGGAGCCCCGTGGCCCCATCACATCTCATCTGTAGTCAAGGGAAGTTGCCACGGCTCAGTCCTGTTTGAACACTTCCCTCTCTTGGGACAGTTCAGACAATCCTGCTGCCAGTACCTTTCCCATTTGAGGTACATACGTTGATTAGTCCCCAAGTTTGTTCCTCAGTGGGGGCTGGTGTCACTCCCCTATGGCATCTTCTTCCTTTCCCTTGCGTTACCTTGAGCAGACTGGAGGGCCACAGTTAACAGGGAAGCTTGCTTTTTCATCTTCCTTTTCATCTTTGGTTGCATACCATTTGTTGAACACTCTAAAGGCAGCGTCTATTAGCTGTGCAGAATTAGTATCAGGACCTATAGCCAACTTTTGGAGTTTTCTATGGATGTATGGAGCACTTTGAGATATGAAATAGGTATTAAGAACCACTGTCCTGCCCTGGACCTTGGGAGTCCCAATTTGTATATAGCCTGAGGCAGTCCCACAGCCACTGTGAAAAGGTGGAGGGGTTTTCCTCAAGGCCTTGTTGGACCTCTCTTAATTGACCATTTAATGGGTGGTTGGCTTACCACTTGTGTGGTTTTCAAAAGCAGATCCTGAAAATGCCCTAGATTTTCTTGATCATCAGTATCATTGGGATTCTACTCAGGGTCAGTCTCAGGCACAGGCTGTTCAATGGGCCTGAAAATTTCTGGCCCAGAGACATATTCTTTATCCATTTTTTTCCTAGCTTTTAATAGAACAGTTAACTTTTCCTTGGTTTTGAGGAGGGTAGTTGATAGGCTTTGGCTATCAGCCCAAATTGGATTATGTATGGAGAAGATTGCATTTGTTAGGTTTATGAATTCGTGTGAGTCAGCCCTCAATCCTTTATTGTATGCCTACCAATTGTATAAATCAGAGATGGAAAAGGGGACACGAACATTAATATCTCCCCTCGTTGTCAGACACCTGTATCAGGGGATATATCCCAGGTTTGTAACTGGTTCCTAATCTAGTTGTACTATCTGGAAGAGGAGGGTGAAGGGTCTTTGGTTGTTGAAGAGTCCAATTTCCTGTAGGGGAACTGCTCTGTACTGGGAACAGTAAAGTGTTTGGCCCTGAATACATGGAGTAAAGAATTTTGGGGCTCTGGCCTCCAGCTTGAGAAGTGGTGAGATTTCTCAGGGTTGACCATCTGGCATGACAATGTGACAGAAGCTGGAGTATGTGACCTGGGTGACGCTGAGGTGGACTTGCCCTAGCCACATGTTTCCTGACTTGGAGAAGCAGGTCTTCCTTGTCAGAAAGAGCTGGTAACATGGGAACTATTTTCAAAATCTTAAATTCAACCTTTACTTTGTAAATTTTACACTTTCTTTGTAACTCTTCATTTTGATATAGTGCTACAAAGCACTGGACATAGGCAATTTCTTCCAATTTCTTGGTTCTTTTGCAAATAGGTCCAATTATAATATGGTGTTAAAATTTAGGGTCCCATTTTCTGGCCATTTTTCCCTATCCTCTAATAAATATTGCAACCACACAGTGTTACATGAAAAGATCATCTCTTTCAGCTCAAGAAGTAATACCAGAGGGCCTTCCAATTCTGGAGGATGCAGGACAATGTGTTCTCCTTTGGGATTGAATTTGCCGCCCCCATATTCTAGGGTCTTTTGTTATGGTCTGTTTCCAACTACCCAGGGGCAATTTATAATGGTTAGTAGTGACAAAGATGCCACAAGATTTTGCCCAGAGGAGATTTAGCACCCTAGTAGCCTGAAACTGGTCAAGTAAGGGTTAATATTTGGATGTCCATGTGGATCTGGAAGGTCAAGTACTAGGGGTTGAGAGCCATCTATAAGGGATGCTGCTCAAATTCCTGTTCCTACAAGGCAGTCGTAAAGAAGTGGACTGGGCATAGGGTCTGAAGAGGCCTGACTAAGGTATAACATTTCAAACTGATTTTTCACTTTAAGAAAAGAATGAGCTTAGTTGCTAGATATTTCTCTCAACTGGGCAAAAGGCCTATGCAGAGGTCCCCCCTTTTGTTGACTATATCCTGCTAGCAGATGACTAAGGAGACAAAAGAATCACACTGAGACCTGAGAAGGTGTTGTAGGAGGGAAAGGAAGACCAGTGAAAATCCTTTAGGAGAGAGAGAAAGGGAAATACAACTTGTGGATGCTGGATATCACCCAGGGACTGTGATAAAACAGACAAGGAAAAGAAGATAAGCGGGAGTCCAGAAAACCAGAATGTAAGAGGGATTGAAGAAAAACAAGATCAATATCAGATATCTCTGACCAAGAAGGTAGATTCAAAGGATTTAGAGTGAACTTGAACCCATGGCTCCTCATTCCAGGACTTGAACCTTCAGGAAATACTAGTCAAAGTTTGGAATGTCTGTTTAACCAGATCTAATATCTTGGGCCTCCCTATGGCTGGGTCATGCAATCACCAAACTCTATAATGTTGCCTAAAAAGGACTTGGTAAGAAAACTTAAAGAAATAACTCTTATACTCATCCCATGGGGTTGGCACCACTTGTCTCCATTGACAGACCCTTTCAGCAAAAGTCTCAGTGTAGCCACTGGGTCTCCCGATGGGGCAGCAATGTCAAGCTGGCAGCACAAGTGCCAAAAAGGGAGTCCTTCCCCTGAGGTCCAATCCCCAACCCCTGGTAGTGTGAATGATAACCTTGGATGTGCTGCCACAACCCACTGCCCCCAATATATCTGTACCCACTGTAAGCCAGGGCAGGGAGCAGCTAGTCACTGTTGTCACAATCACCAAGAAATGAAGTTTTTGGTTGGTTTATTGAGTGGCGTGTGGGGGAGGAAGAAGGAATCTCCTAGCAGTGGAAAGATATGAGTTTTGGCTTTTCAGCTTCCTTAGATACTGTGTGGAGGGAGGGGAAGAAGCCTTCCATTCAAGGAGGCTGCCTAGGAGGGAAGCCAAGGTGGATGGTGGGAAGTGGTCAGCCCAGCAGAAAACAGTCTTGGGAAAAGTAGCTGGGGCTGTCCTGAGGAGAGTGGTGTAGCTAGAAAGCTTCTCCTACCTCTCAGTGCTCACCCAGCTTTTTTCTGCCTTTCCCTTTCAAATTAGAGGCATCAAAAGGAGAAGCTAATATGTCTCTCATCCCCTTTCTGTACCTTTAGCTTTGATATCCACAACCTCCCATGAAGCTTGCTTTCTTGGGAAGTTAAAGGCAGTTGTTGTTGGTTGAGGTAGCCTCTGTCCCTGAGGCTGATGGCAGCAGGAGTGGCTGGAGTAGAGGTAGAAGCCTGCAGCCTGGCCCTGACATCTGTGAGGGAGACTGTGGCTCTTTGTTCAAGGACTGGGGAGGTTGTGAGATTCAAAAGTGCAGAGTGGTCCCTGTCCTGGGAGTCAGGACAGTCTTCTGTGTCTGGCCATTCATGTCTTTACGTGTCTATACATACACATGTAAGTGTGAGCATGTGCTATGTCATAAACATTAGTGTGTGTGTGAGCACATGTGTGCAGAGCCCAAATCTGAACTAAGAGACTGGCTGATCAAGTATTCTGAGGCCTCATTAGCATTCTTACCCATGAGCCACATATAGAGTTGATGGGCAGGGGTGACAGGCCTCCAATGCAGGACTGGTCCACCAATTTGCTGTGTAAAACTTCTCTGTGGAGGGGTCTGAGGTGCCCCCTGCAGGGGTCCTGCTGTGGTCCACAGAGGCTTGGCAGTGCAGGCAGCCAGCCTGAAGTAGCTAGGCCTACCAAGCTGGCTCTTCAGAAGCATCCAGTCCTGAGGACAGAGTTCACAGGGAGAGGCTTTAAGTGCTGGGGACTCTCTTTCCTACTGGGGCTCATCCTTGAAAAGGATCCAGCAAAGCTGGAGATGGGCAGGGAGTGGGGATGAAAAACAGGCCAAATTCAGGTCGCAAGGCACAGGCCAAGCCCAATGAGTCTCCCTGCCCACTGTCTAAGTTTACCTATTCAGAAAATTTACCCAGTTTACCTAGAAAGTACTGAGCTGCATTGGGTCTGTAATTGGGGTAAATCTACACTAAATCTAAACTAAACCACACTAAATCTCAAACCCCACTCTTGCTCTATGCCCAAATCATTTACATTATCCTGATATGGGGGTGAGTGTATGTTGGATGTACAGCAGGGCTCTGAGAGGCCTTTCCTCTGCCCAGGGCCTTGTCTTGAGTAGCCTGGCCCTCACCTGGGATGCCCCAGGTCACCAGTACTAGCAGTGCCACTTCCATTTGACCCAAGGTCTGTAGAGGGGAGCAGTGGGAAGCCTTAGACCCTGGGGGGGGTGGAGGGCCCACATTTTCTTTCTTTCCTAAAGAAACACAAAACACTCAAGACTCATGTACTGTATAATGGAAAGAAAAAAGTACCTAGTGTTCTCCAAAAAGGCAATGTATTTTTAAATTTGTAAAATGTTAATTAAAATTGATGAAAAAATGATGTTAGCTGAGCGCTGTCTGATTTCGTGCTGATCCAGGACCACATCTCATCTCTTTCCTTCTCCATTCCATGGTCAGGGGAACATGGGCCAGGGGCAGGGAGGAAGAAAGAACAAGCTTTCCAGTCCTATATCCAGCATCTGGGAGAGGACACATCCCCTAGGGGGAGAGTGGTTGTATTAGTTAACTGAGCTGTGTAACAAGTTTCCTCCAAACTTAAATGGTTTAAAATGATTATTTAATTGTCACAATTTCTATGGATTAGGAACTTGTGAGCAGTTCTGGCTCAGAGTCCCTCATGAGGCTGTAGCCATCTGAATTCTTGGCTGGGATTGAAGGATCTACTTCCAAAGTGGATTATTCACGTGGCTGGCTAGTTGAGACCTCCTGCTGCCAGGAAGCCTGTTCCTCTCCACATGGTTCTCTCAATGGGTCTGCTTGAGTGTCCTCACAGTATGGTGCCTGGTGTTCCCCAGAGAAAAAGATTCAAGGGACAATGGAGAAATCAAAATATTTTTCCCCCTAACCTCAGAAATCACCCACCATTGCCTCCACCATACTCTATCATATACAGCACAGCTTTGATTTGACAGGGGAGGAGACCGCACAAAGCTGTGAAATCAAGAGGTCAACGTCACCGTGGGCCATTTTGGAAACTGGATATTATGCCCACCATTCCTCATAAACCTCTAGGAAAGTTGGGCCTGGGGGTCAGGGGGCCTGAGGAGCAGGACTGGGCCTTGCTCATGGCAGGGAGAGCATCAGGGGCTGAATCCTAGGCCACAGAGTGTCTTCCCCAAGCCTGGAGCCTTGTTGTGGATGTCACACACCCAGGGAGGGTTCCTTGGTACTGGAAGCCCAGGAGCTGATGGCTCCAGACAGGATACACTAGGGGAAGGAGAGGGATGCATGTCCAGCGACCATTCCACAAGTGCTCTGGCATTTGGCTACTGCTCTTTCAGCAGGTGGTCACTGTGGCAGCCCAGGCAAGACAGAGGTCCTGGACGTTGGACACTGTTCACTTCCACTCTCTGATGTTTTCCATGAAGGGCAGGTGTAAGCAAGGCAGGGCTGAAGACCTTGGCCTGCACCACCAACCCCTATCCCCAGCCAGCTCAACCCTTCCCACAGATAAAAAGGTCCTGGTGATGCAAGGGAGTGACAGTGGAACTGAAGCTCTCTCAACATCCTTAGCCCAGGAAAGTTCTGGCTGCTATGAAGTGTTTTCCTTCTGGGGCCTGCAGACTAAGTGCCCCTCAGTGCTTCAGATACCCCACTGGAAACAGGACAAACATGGGGACACTTGATAGCCCCCAGACTCTGAACACAGTTACAAAGACATCTGGAGCTTGACTTTCTTTTCCCACCACTCACTGTCACTGTCACTCAGGGGGTGATGGATCTTGTGCCAGGTGCTGGGGACCTAGATGATCCCACTGTGGTCGCTGCACTGGAGTCACCCTAGCAGATGTGGAGACACTGAAAGGAGCTAATCCAGAGAGAACGGTGCTAGGCTAGACCACAAGTGGATGCTGTGCCAAGGGGTATGGAATGACCACTGTCCGGCAGTAGGTGGCAGACCAAGAAGCCAGGATGTTAGGGTTGAGCTTGGTAAGATGGGGACCCAGCAAAGGGATGATTAAAGGTGCAGAAGGCCAGAGGAAATCTTGGCTGGAGTGGAGAAGTGGGGTGAGAGAGGGAGGAGTGGATGGGGCAGGTAGGGGATGAGGCTGAAATGCAAGTTGGGTACTCAGGCCTTCCAGGGGTCTCACACTCCTACAGGCCTTGCAGAGCCACTGAAGACTTCCACACAGGACATGAAACTTAACATCTGAATGGTTTGGCTCTGGGTTATGAACAGAGCAGAAAGGAAGAGGAAAGCATGACAGCCAGTGCCAGGGTCCAGGCCTCAGTTCTCAGAAGTGCCCCTAGCTGGTTCAAGAGACTCCTCAATGCAGAGAGAGTTTATATGGGCAGTGGTGGATGTAGGTGACGGGCAGATGTCTAGCCAGCCCTCAGAACCATGACCATGCCCCTGCCTCCACAGGATATAATTCCTCCTGTAACAGCTTTGGCTGTTTCTTAGCAGGTACTCACCCAAGGGAATATTTGAATCCCCTGGAGAGGTATCTATACCAGGATTCCACCTCCAAGTCTGATTCTACTCTTCCTGGCTTCAATATGGTTTAAAATCTTCCCCTTACACTCCTGAGAAGTAACGAAAAGAAATATGGCACAGACAGCAAGAGCAGCCTCTGTGGTCACTTTTATCATGTGAAATTCTGCTCAGGATGGGAAAAATGAGCTCTCCAAAGGGAACCTGTGGAATGAGATAGTGGGGGTGTTTGCACCACAGAGACAATTTGCTAAAACCACTGAATTTTACCCTTTAAAATGCTCTTATGTTATGTGACTCACATCTAAATGTTTTAAAAACATCAAAGTTGTAGAAAAAGCAACAGATGTGGATGCTCAGTGTGAAGGATGGCCCAGAAAGAATGTGAGTTATTCAGACAAGCTTGACAGTTAAAGAAAGTCCCTATCACACAGTGAAGGCAGCACAGAGCAGGAAGAGGATGATGGAGGTAAGAACCTGGAGCTCCTACCTTGCAAAGGTTGGTGGAGTAGCATCTCATCTGAGCTGTTTTCCTGGACCTCTGGACCTGAGCTGACCCAGCAGGAAGCTGTGCAATGTCAACTAGACCCAGGCACACCTCTCACCCTGGTGAGCACAGGATGGATCCTGATGCCCAGGGAGAAGCAGGCAGAGCCGCTAAGGAGCCTGTAGGGAACAACCCATGTTGTCTTCAGGGAAACCAATACTCCGTGTCTTAGACTCACTTCAGAGTGAGACATGGATTACACGATACAGGTGTCCAAACTTAAGAAATTAAATGAATGACTCAGTGATCCAACTCCTTAGGTATATACTCAGGAAAACTGAAAATATGTTCACACACACGCTTGAATGGGAGCGTTCCAAAAAATAAAATCCTGGGCCAATGTAAAACTTGTACATGAAGGATTTGGCATCATTCATAATAGCCCAAAAGTGGACCTGACCCAAATGTTCATCAATTGATGAATGAATAAACAGATGTGGTACATGAAAACAACAAATAAATAACCTCCCAGATGATTCTGTCATACAGGCAAGGTTGAGAAGCCCAGCGTGAGGGGGTATAACCTGCCCAAAGGAATCTCGTCAGGAATGTGGCTCTTTTGGCTGCTCTGGGGGCAGGTGGCCTCATCTTGATTTCCTAGTTTGAGGCCAGACTCATCAGAAGAACCAGCCCCCAGAGGAACCAGCTAGAAGGAACGTATCCTTCTTACCACTGCACCCCCAGCACCTGGCAGGTCCTGGTTTACAGTTGGTCCTCAGGAATAGATCCCCAATCAAGCCTTTGCTGCATCTTCAATATTCTTCTCCTGTAACGAGGGTCAATGACTGCAGCCATGGAACAGCTTCTGGCCATGAGCCTGAAACTCAGTCTCCATTTCCAAGGGTGGACTCACATGGGACATTTTTCTGATGGGTACAGCATCAGGCACTATTCTCTGGTCTCCTGGGACTTCCACTGGCACCACACTACCAGATCCACAGCAAGACCAAGTTTCTCTGATCCATATGGAAGCCCCCCAACAGCTACATCCCATCCTTTTCCCTCCCTAGCAAGACAGTGGACTCTTCATTTGAGGAGGTGACCACACTTTCTGGATTTAACATTTTAAACTTGACTTCTGAACCTTCCTTAAATGTGGCCCCAAGAAAAGCACAACTAGAGGGACTCCAAGCATTGTCTCTAGCTTAAGCTGAACCTGGGCTGATGCTGTGTGCAAAATATCAAGGTTTGTGAGGAAGAAACACTGGGATTTCTTGGTCACTGCAGCATGAGTCTCTGCGGGTAGCTGGATGATACACTCTGGAAGAAAGAAAGGCAAGTGTGGGCTCTGTGGGGGAAGAGATATATTCTTCGTGCTCAATCATAAGGCAGGGCAGGCCCTGGGACAATGGCCACCTCACAAAGCCACCCCAGTACTGAGGGTCACCTCCACAGCCATCTGAAAGTGTCTGTCTGAAGGTCAGGCTGCACGGTTATGCTACAGTAACTGATCAGTTCCCATGCAGCTGCTACAAAAAGAATGGCCCACAGAAGGGCTTGAGTAAGTCCGTTGCTTGTCAGGTGGGGCCAGGCACCATATGGTGCTGTGACTGTGGTGTAATATGAGAGGAGAACATATGTGAATTTTCACAAATGTAGCCCAAGTGTCTACCCTGTGCCAGACACTCACCCAGGCCATCACCTGCTGTGTCATGTCAGAGCACTGTCTCTACTGTGTGGTTCTCAGCATCTGAGTTTGTCACATGGAACACAGTAAGTGCCTAACAAGTGTTCTCTGAGCTCATGAAAATATGAGCCAACCATATATTCAAGAAACAAGCATGGCCAGGACAGGATTCTCTTGTCCTGTCTCCTGTCTCCAAGTGTTTTTTTATTCACTGTTGTCAGTTTTTGCATGCCAGTAAGAGCCATCCCTCCACCAGAAATCATGGAGTGGCAGCCTGCATGTCTCTTGGGGACTCAGGGGACGGAAGACAGAGACCCAGGCACCTTGGAACAACCATCCGCTGAGGGAAACAATAGTGGCTACTGAGTGATGAGAGGCCCTTCACCTTCTCAGGCCAGGCCTGCAACATGGGCTTAGCAGTGACCTCACTACTGACCCCAATATACATGAGATGACAGAGTCTGAGTGTAAGAAGACAGGATGGCCAGAGGACACGTAGGAGTTGGCCCATGGTCACTTCATTCAGGGTGTCCTCAGACACTTGCTGAAGTGAAAAGAGCCTAGAGCCTACAAACACTGACTTTTCACAGGAACAAAAGGATAAAGCATAGCAACCAAGCTAATGACATTGATGGTTTCTTTCTGTCAGTGTTAAATGCTGGGAGGGGCTGGGAACAAGGGGACAGGAACTGGAAAGGGACATGAGCACAGAGGGCAATTGTGGAAAGGGCCTGGTGTGTGGCAGATCAGCTCTGACTAGGAACCCCCAACACCCACAAAGAACACAGCCATGTCACCCATCCTAGAAGACCAATCCCAACAGAAAGACACTGGGTTTTAAGACAAATCCAATGACACACTGTATGACACCCTGGTGGCCAAGTCCAAGATGGAGGTACTTTCTGGATCAGAATCTTGGTTGCCACCGGAGTGGGAGGCTTATAAATCATTTCTGCCTTCACCAGAGCTACTCCATCATCATCACCTGCCATCTGGACATTGCTGTGGGACCCCAGCCTGACCTCTGGGGAGCTCCCCCTCTGTAAATAAGTATATGGTTTAAGGCCTGTATTTCACTGAGGAGGGATTACTGCTCTTCACCCTGGGGTGACATAGTCCTTGGTCCATCAAGCAGTTTCAGGAAGGAAAATGACAAATTGTTTTCATTTTCTATTTCAAGTTTATAGGAAAGTTTTCCTGTAATAAATATAACAATTGGTCCCCACAGAGAAGTAGATATAGCATGATCCCAGATGAGGGGTCCTGGGGCTGCTGACTGAGACACCACCTGGTTGTTCCTGCTTCTCAGTCCCAGCAAGGATATCTGCCTAGTGACCATTTCAATTTAAACTGCAGCCAGCCCAATGTCGCCCACCCCTGCGCCTGCTTATTTTTCTCCACAGCCCACATAACAGTCGAGTGGACTTTGCATTTTGCTTTAGTGTCTGTTTTGCCTCCTAGAACATAACGCTTCATGAGACCTGCTTACAAGGAGTCTTGTCACTAAGTAACCCAGTGATAAACAGGACCTGGCACATGAGGGGCACACAGGAAGGATTTGATGAGTGAATGAAGAGAAGGAAGGGGGCACAGCAGGCAAGGAGGGAGACCCCACGTTGTGGTATGATTACCAGTGATGTTTGTACTACTTCAATTGTACTTCCAATTGAACTATAAGAGTAAGGTCTGTTCAGAAAAGAGTTTTCAAGTAGTACTGTCTTCTCAAGTTTTCTTCACTGGCTTCTTGTTCCTTCTTTATCAAACAGCCTTGTTTTAGAAAGCTAATCTCTTAATGATCAGGTATAATAAAAAGACATCTTTAGTTCTGAAAAACAAAAAGGCAGCAAATAGACTTTATTCCAAAGAGGTTTTTAAAAGATATGTTTAAAGAAAACTTATATTACTAACTCAACTGTTTTTTCAAAAGTTCCTAATCTTTCTTGGCCAAGGCTGGCTCTCCAGCCAGGCTTTTGTGGGATGTGTTCAGAGTCCTCAGACCACAAGAGTTTGGCCTTGGTCTGCTTCTGTGTAGGCTTCTCAACTTTTCCAAGCCAGGTAGTGAGAATGGATACAAGGCTGGTGGAAGCAGTGAGTCCAAGGGGTAATGGGCTGGCACCCACTGGTATTCCCAGGGAGGACCCAAGCCCAAGAGATTTCAGCACATGCCTCAGCAGTGAGCTGGCTGGGGGAAGCTGACAGGAAATGGCTGAGGGGTCAGGGGATCTGAATGAGAACCCCAGGCCAAAGCCAGCCTGGCTCCTCACTTGGGCTGGGGCTTGCCCTGAGGACCATGTACAGCCTGCCTACACACCAACCAAGAACCCTGCTGTGGTCAGGGGGGGCCACAGAAGCCCTCCTGAGCAATAAATACTGTCAGGCCATATTTGGAGATCCAACAAAATGACATGCTGTGAGCTAAGCTTTCCTAAGACCAGGTTCTCAGGCTGGATGTGACACCAGAAGCCATCACACGTTCCCTAGAAAGAGCTGAGACATGTGAATTAGTCAGGATCACACAGCCCTGGGACTCATCTTGCTGGAGCTTCACCTGCTAAAGGAAGCTACTTTGTGCTGAATCAGCAGGTCTCATCCTTAGCTGGAGAATGGACTACATCCCTGGACTTCCAGTACGTACCTGCTGAGGGCTTCAGGAGATAGCGTCACACTTCCCAGAGGGCCCTGATTCTCTCTGACCCCCATAAAGATCCCCTGTTGGCTGCCTCTGCTGAGCAGTACAAGTGGTTCTGAGGCTAGGGCTGGGCTCAAGTGGGTCAGGTACGAGATTGAGATGAACGACTTGGCCAGAGTCACCATGTGTTTCACACTACATGTCACATCCATGGGCTCCCTGTCATTGTCACATGAAAAACAAAACCCAGCAAGCTGTGAGGGGAAATGGCTGGCTGGGAGGCAGACAGGTTCAGAGGCACAAGTGGGACTGAGCCTGGCTGTGGTCTTGATAGGTGACTCTATCTTCTCCAACTTGGCCCCCTTCCCTGGAAATGAGCATGCTTACACCTACCTGCAGGTCTGTTGGGAGGAGTAAATGTCATCACCATGGAAAGGGCCCTCCCATTCCCCACCCCATCAGTGGCAGACATGATTACTCACACCCATCCCTATGAGGGGCCACTCTTGGCATGAGCACAGGCCCTGAGTGCACCATCCTGGAACATGCACATCCCTCAGAGGCTACTCCCCTCTGAGGGTTACCCCAGCAGAGTCAACACCTGTTCTCAAGCCAGGTGTTCAGTGATCTTCCAGGGGTCACCACCATGGCTCACTGGAGTGGCTCAAGAAACCCTTTCTCTTGCCTTCAGGGTCTACTTTAGGAATGAGGCCCCTGGCCCAGTGTCTTCAACCTCTTTCCACAAGCTCCAGACACAGGCACATTGTTTCCCAAGTCACATGCAGCCTCGAGGAGGAGTGTTTACTGTGTCTCAGAAGGTGCCAATGCCTGCTGGCAGTCTTGCTGACACTGCCTATTTACGCCGACAACATTACATCACTGGAAGGCCCAACCCCCTAAGGTGATGAGGAGACAGCAGATGTGGAGGCTTTGGCTGATTTGCCTTAAATGACTCGCATTGTTGCACAGCATGGCCTTGGAAATGGATGTGCCACTATATCTGAGTGTGCCCACAACTCAAGGATCTCCATGTCCACAGACCACACCAGCTCTCCAGGAAAGGTGCAGTTTCTTACTCTTGTTGTTTTACTACTATTGTTATTTTGAATAATACAATATTCAAATGTGTCAATAAATTCACATAAATACAATACAAAATGACTTTCAGTGAAAAAGAATAAAAAAGAATTAGATACATTTTTCCCCTCTGAACTATAAACTACTGTTAACTAGTTTCTCAGTGTCCTTCCAGAGGTTTTGATATGAAAAGAAGCAAATGCAAATACAGTCATGTGTCACTTAACCACAGGGATATGTTGTGAGAAATGTGTCATCAGGTGATTTTGTCACTGTGCAAACAGCATAGAGTGTCCTTAAAGAAATCTAGATGATATAGCCCACTACACACCTAGGCTATGTGGTACTAACCTTAAGGGATCACCATCCTATCCGTGGTCCCTCGTTGACTGAAATATCCTTATGCAGTGCATGGCTATACAGTGTTTTTTCAGGTGGCAATTTTTAAGACAGTGCACCTGTCCCACTTACTCCTCAGACTCTTGTCTGCACACTGATGCTGCTATTCAGACCAGATCAGAATTCTTCCAACCTGCCTGGTGGCATTGCTCAGCTGCACAGTGTGAGAGCTTAAAAGGGGGCCTGTAACAGCCTGTGGAGTTTACTGAGCTTAAGAGGAGAAAGGCCTAATCCAGATGGCCTGGCTTAAAAGCCCAGAGGCAGCAGGTGCTGACCTCAGAGTTTGCCACCTTGCCATGGGGAGACAAGGCCATTAAGGATTTCTAGTCACAAGGCAAATGGATGTTAGTAAGCAATTTCTGCCACCAGCCTCTCCCTCCCTAAACAAACATCTTTAGCAAAATGTACCACAGAAATCACTCAACACACAAGAAGTGGTACCGGTAGTTCATCAGAAAAGCATGTAGGCACAGAAAGTGTTCCAGGCTGGCCATGGAAGCAAAGAAAACATGTTGGTTTCTTTGTGGTGACTGGGCCCAGGTGAACTCTTAGCAACCTCTCAAGGCCATCAGAGCACAAATTATTGTCCTTTCCCAGGGCAAGAGCCACTCTCCACACTCCTGGGTAGCCAAGATGCTGACTTGAGCACAGAGATCCTTGCTCCCCAGGTGCTCTGGCCATTAGAGCCCAAAGCAGAATAAACCACTTGGCCTTGGTTTCCTTCTCAGATTGATGGTCCCAGTGAGGCCGGCCCCAGGAGTCTGCAAAGTCTCTCACCATCTCACAGTCTTCGTATTAAGCCCAAGAGAAATCTGCCCTCAGCCATGTTTTTTTTTTTTTCTCATCAATGTTAAAAGGAGTTTCCATTCTAAGCCAATTTACACTCTCGACATTATTGCAAAGGGAATCAGTTCCAAAAACCAGAAGCACATTTAGCCTGAGTGATTCTTAAAAGTTGGAGCAGAATCAGTTTTGAGCCTCTCTTTCCAGCATGACAGCTTCCTAAAGCACACAGCCACCAGGGAAAACACAGACAAAGGCTGAGAAGCAGCAGTGAAGTGGGGCTGTGACCACCAGGCCACGTTCCCTGCTTCCCCCAGTTGGCTGTATCAGAAACGTCCTTCATGGCACCAAGAGGACAGCCTGAGAAAGGGACAGAGCTCACCATGCAAGGAGGCCCCACCTCAGAGTGCCCAACTCTCCCAGGGGCCCACATCTTTCCAGGGGCACTGGATGCACCTCAGGCCCTGTGGCTACTGAGGCAGCTGTAGAATAAAGAGGCTCAGTAGTCAGAGGTTCCCAAGCTTGTGCTCCAGGACCCAACCTCGTCCTGGCCAGAGGGGTGCATGGCGAGGGGGAAGCATAGTCTGCAGGCAGAATCCCAACATCACATCACAGCCCAACCCAAAGTGGGTGGGAGACTGGGCAGCCCCTTCAACTGCTTGAAGGCAGTGTCTACAGGTGCAGGCTGTGGGGGAGAGCTTGACCTTCACAGGGTGTTTGGCACATGAGAGAGAAGGAAGGCAAAGTGCCCAGATCTCTGGACAGGTCTGCTGCCAACTCAGAAAGGCTACACTGTTTTTGGAAAGTTAGTGCACATCCTGGGGGTGAACCTCCTTTAAAAATGTCCCCTAGCAGCCTGTTCCCACACCCACAGTGCTGCCATTTATGTCACAGATTTCTGTAAAGACCTGGTGACATCTTGTCAGTGTGTCCCTACCTCTGTCTGCTTCCTTCTTTCCTCTGTCAGGGACTCTGAGTCTCTAGCTCAGGCCCTTACAGAGGAGGTGACTATGATGAAGTGACCATCATCTCAAAGTCAGACACATCTAAGTCTGAATCTTGCTTTTTACTAGATTTGTGACCTTGAAGAAACCAATGAACCTATCTGAGTATCAATGTATAGCAGGAAAGAACCCTAGAAAGCTTCCAGAGGAGAAGTGTGAATCAAGTGGTTCAGTTGTCACTCATGGGCCTACACACTGTCAGAAAACCCCAGGTTCTATGAGTCTAACAATAACCACTTGGTATCATTGCAAGAACTACAAATAAGCTTTACTCATCTTCTTTTCTTTCTTGGAATACTTTTAAAATGATATATCATCCGCTGCAGATTAATAAGAAAATAATTTTTTAAAGAACAAATATCACATACGATTTAAAAAAAAGTGGGACTGGCCCAGTAGCATAGCAGTTAAGTTCATGCATTCCACTTCAGCAGCCTACGGTTTATGGGTTCAGATTATCACTCATCAAGCCATGCTGAGGTGGCATCCTACATAGAAGAACTAGAAACACCTACACATAGGATATACAACTACATACTGGAGGCTTTGGGGAGAAAAAAAAAAAGAGGAAGATTGGCAACAGATGTTAGCTCGGGGACAATCTTCCTCAAAAAAAAAAAAAAAAGGAGGGCAACAGAACTGACTGGACTGATGTCCAACTACCCAAAAACAGACTCATCTTATCTTTAAGGAACCCAACATAGTTGATACCAAACCTGGTTCCTGCTCCCACCACTCTCCCAGAGCCCCAGCCTCACACCTTCAAGCTTGCACAGAGCAGAGGGCTAGGCCATTGGCCATCAGCACCACCTTTTCAAGCCCTCTCCTATTCCAAAACCTCCCACCCCAATCATAAGGTGACAAGGGAATAAAGTAGCTCTGCAAATATTTAGGGCTCAAGAAACATATGGGGAAGGAAGCTGGTGTGGCCACAAAGCAGCAACCACAGGGACAGAGCAGAGTGTCCTCTCGCTGATGGCACGGATTCAGGAAGGACATTCCCACAGGGATAGAAGGAGTCAGGGAAGGGGTCTGGTCTGAAGGGCAAGTGGTGTCAGGCCCCCAGGAGACTGCTGTCTCCAGCTCCATGACAGAGGCCCAAGCTTGGCCCAGCCATTTATACAGGGAAAATGCTCTCCAATTTCAAATATTATCTCATGGCTGATCTTCTCTCTAATTTGAAGGAAATGAAAGCAGGTGGGGAGCCCTTAGTCACAGCAGTCATTCACCCAAAACCTAGTGTTTTTTACCGTTTCCCAAGCTTCCTGTCAGAAAGAAGTCCTTGGTGGGGTGAAAAAAGGGCAGTGAGGAACTACCAAGAAAACAAGTGGGACATCTACATTATCCATGTTCACATCACACGAGTAGCCGTATACTCTCTGTCCACTGACTCTCCATCCCTCACACATCACAGTATTTACGGGCTCAGCAAACAAGCAAGTGAGAACCAATCAGCTTGGGAACTACTCTAGGGCACAACGATGTTTTATCTAACTGTTCTAAGTCTCCATTTTGACCTGTTCTCTTAGAGACAGCACCTACAGTTTCTATGAGGGAGGCACGGGCTGCTGAGGTCACAGGGAGCCAGGAGAGCAAATGGCTGAGGGAAGGGCTGATAGAAACAGCCCATAAAACACCAAAGTGCCTTGAAACACTCTGCAGTGGGTTTTTGACCAAAAAAAAAAAAAATCCTTGTTTTATTTGATATACATTTCTTTTGCATTTTTACAAGTGTTTTTTAAAAATGTTTTTCACAATTTCAAAACACATTATAAAAATCCAATCTTCAGAAGAAATACTTAGGCCTGTGCATGCACATGTGCACACAAACATTCACAGTCTCTCTCTGCAGAGTCTATCTCTGGGATATGCCAATCTCCAGGACAGGCCCACAGACCTGGTACAGCAGCCTCTTACAACCCAATCTTCAGTCCCAACTTCCATGCACAACAATTTTTGGCACTTGTTGGCACAGGGGCCCCATTTCACCACCCCCATCTGAGAAGCAGAAGTAGAAGACAAGACATGGAGGAGCCAGGACTGAAATAATCTGTGCTGATTAATAAGGAATCCTTTTGTTACAAGCTATCAGAGCCCCTCTGGTCTCACCATCATCCTTGGTCCTCTACCCACAGATTTTACATTGTTTAACAGAACAATTTAGTCTGGCTCCAAAATGCTAGCAGACCTCAGGTAAAAAAATCAACTCCAACTGGACATCCAGATGGGGGAGAAACCCAAGATCTGATGCTCCCTCTACTCAGGACAGTCACTGGTACTTGGAGGGTGGCTATGGGGTCTTGGGGGAAATCCAGAAAGGCACTTCATTTCAGCATGACCCAAAATGGCCAAACAGCATGACAGCAAACAGACAACAACTATTCTAGTTGCACACTTCCTATGGATTTCCAAGGCTGTGACTCTACACAGTTTAAGCCTCTGGAGTATAGATCATTGATACCTCCAGAATACATCCATAATGACTCCTATTTTTTAAATAGAAATAGTTTTAAAAGACTCTCATGCCCTCGAGTTATTAGCAAATGGAAGTGCTGACTCTGCTTGACGGTGCTGAGGGTTTCCCTCTCAGTTATCACTGCGACCACTGGTGCTGTATACACAGTCACACACACACCCTTCCACCAAAGTCCACAGCATAGGCTGTGTGTTTTAAGACCTCAAGATCTGAAGTTCAGATGACAACTGAATGGTAGTAAGAACTGTGCTTCAGAGGGTGGGCCTCTGGAACAGTCCTCACAGTAGTGTGGGGCCAGAGAACACAAAGTAGGATGACCCAAACGCATTGTCCCAGCCCAGACGTTTAAAAAGAAAATGATTACTGTACAGGAGACAAAAAGATTTTTTATTGCAAAGAACTGGCAAATTTATTTGAGAATCCCAAAATGAAATTAACTTAGTTCAGTCTTACTATTCAAGTCAACTAAAGAACATCAAATTGAACCAATGGTCACGGTGCTGGAATATGACAGGCAATGTCGAGCAATTGTGCTCAAAATCAAAGCACAATTTTGAGAGGTCGGTAGGTATCTGGGTATTTGACAGCTTTGTAATTGGGCAGACCTTTGACAAAAGCTTCATTTCAGCCTTCCATTTCATTATTCTCTCCCTGGCACTTTGGGGAAATTCCCTCCACAAAATCCCAGGATGATCTGATAAACCTGCCTCCTGCCATCCCATGTTCCTGGGTTTGGTCAGGGTTTGGTCTTGGCCAGGAGCAGGATGACCCCCACATGTTCATTTCCTATTGACCTTCCTGGGGATTCACTGAACCTCTGCTGGTTTCCCCCAGCACCCCATCATTCTTGAGGGTCGCCTCTCCTCCACTGACTGGCATCCTCTTGAGAAAATTCACTTTCACATTAGCCCAATCACAAGCCAAACAAACCAAAAACAAAACTCCAGGATGAAACAAGACACCATATACAGCCTCGAGGCAAATAACATCTGGATTAGCCTCTCTCTGTAATTATCCACACAGAGCATCACTCCATGAGATGGATGGAAACTCAGAGCTGCCCACAGTTTGAGGGTGAACCTGAGAGAGTGAAGGTCAGCCCGTCTTTGGGGCCACACGGGCTTGGTCACTTACTGGTAAGGGCAGCAAATTGTCTGAGTTGACAGTGAATGGGGGAAACCTGGACTTCTGGGTTGAACTCCATCAAGCCAAAGAGAGTAGGTGGAACACCTTCTGGAAGGGCAGTTTCCACTAGGTTTGGTCCTTTCCCAAGAATTCTGCAGCCCCAGAACAAAACATGTCTTTCTCCTACATTACAATAAAAGAGCAATCAGTAAGTCAAACCAAGTGCAGCCTCCATCACTAGAAATTCAAATTGTACCACTCACATGCATTAAATCCCCAGGGATTGTTTTCTTCTCCTTGCTTGGCAAGAACATGCTGAAAGATACCTAAAATAATCAGTTTCTTTTCTTGTATTTCAAATTCTTGCTTGTGGAGTGTGTCTAGCCAGCTAACCATTCTCAGAATAAAAACTTCCCACATATTGAGTGTAGCCTGGATGGGCCCAGACCACAAATCACTGAGAAACCCCCTGTGAACACTGGCTATCCTCAGAAGAACAGTTTTTCCCCTACTAACAGCTCTAAGTTTCACACTGACCAGAAGAGCAAGCCAAGTACTAATAACAACTTCCAGCCAGATATGTAAAACTCTCAGAAATGATTATTTGGTTATAAAAAGTTGAATATTCATCAGTGGTGCCAAATGTTTAATTCTGGGGGTGTGGACCTCAGTGTCCAAACCCTAAGGGTCTTCTCCATCTACCTTTGTTTCTTGGCACAGCCTCTCTGGAGAAGGCAGGGCTAGAGTCTTTGGACCAGGCTAAAGGAGGGAGAGAAAGTAGTTCCTTCTCCACTCCTGAGGTTTGCTAGAGAATTACTATATTGTAATTCTACTATATGGTAGAATTTGTCTACAAAGACACCATAGCTATTATCTTTCTATCAAGAATATCACCCTCACCCTCTATTAACTAAACTCAATCTCACTACATCTTCCCACAGCCACATTCCCTCCCTCAAGCTGGGATCTGTTGCCTGTAAATCCAACAGATACTGACCCCACCCCATCACATCCACCTACAGCTTCCCAATGAACAGCCTGCAAGAGTTCTCACCATCTACCACACAGACTGTGCCACCACAGACAGCTGCTTCACCGTCCCCAATCCTGAGAGAGCAAGTACTGGGAGACATTCACTTGAATCACAGGACGGGTCCATACTGTTAGGAAGACAAACCAGTGAGAACGTGGAAGGATTCTGGTGTATGGACATAGCAGATAAGTGCCAGGTCATGCACTCACTCTACAAATAGTTCCCAAACACTGAACTTATGCTAAACATCTAATTGGTGTTGGGAACAAGAAGGGGAGGAAGAGACCCAGTCCTTTCCTCTGAGTTCAGTCTACTGGAGGAGGCAGAGGTCAGCCAAAATTAACATAACATTACTCTGTGCTGACATATAAGTGATATTATACAGATCTTGTCCTTTGCTGCATGACTTAGCTTACTTAGCATAATGTGCTTAAGGTCCATCCATGTTGTTGAAAATGGCAGGATGCCCTCCTTTCTCATGGCTGAATAATATTCCATTGTATGTATATACCACATCTTCTTTATCCATCTGTCTTCTGATGGGCACTTATGTTGTTTCCATACCTTGGCTATTGTGAATAATGCTACAATAAACATGAGAGTGCATCTTTCAGTTTAAATCCTGTTTTCATTTCCTTTGGGCTTACCCAGAGGTGGAATTGTTGTATAGCATAAACTCCATATTGTTTTCTGTAGTGCTTGAACTAATTTGCAACCAGCAAACAGTGCATAAGGGTTCCCTTTTCTCCACATTCTTGCCAGCAGTAGTTACCCTTTGGCTTCTCTATGATAGCCATTCTAATAACTGTGAGGTGATAAGTCATTGTGATTTTGATTTACATTACTGATGACTGGTGATGTGAAGCATCTTTGCAAGTAGCTGTTGGCCACTGATGTCTTTTTTGGAAAAATGTCTATTTAGGTCTTCTGCCCATTTTTAAATTGGAATGTTTGTTTGTTTTTTTTTGTTATTGAGTTGTAGTAGTTTTTATATATCTTGGATTAACCGATTATTGAATATATGGTTTGCAAATTGAATAAATGGTTTGCAAATTGCACATATTACAAATTGCATATATTGAATATATGGTTTGCAGATATTGAATAAGAGTAATGATAATAAGAGTGATGAGAGTGGGCATCCTTGTTAATTTCCTGATCATAGAGGAAATATTTTAAAATTTTCTCCATTGTGTATAATGTTAGTTGTGGGATTGTCAGATATTGCCTTAATTATGTTGAGGTATTTTCCTTTTTTCTTTTGTGAGGAAGATCATCCCTGAGATAACATCCATGCTAATTCCCCTCTTTTTGCTGAGGAAGACCAGCTCTGAGCTAACATCTATTGCCGATCTTCTTCCTTTTTTTTTTCTTTCCCCAAAGCCCCAGTAGACAGTTGTATGTCATAGCTGCACATCCTTCTAGTTGCTGTATGTGGGATGCCGCCTCAGCATGGCCAGAGAAGCGGTGCATTGGTGCGAGCCCGGGATCCGAACCCAGGGCTGCCAGTAGCAGAGTGCACGCACTTAACTGCTAAGCCATAGGCCCAGCCCCTGAGGTATGATCCTTTCAAACCCATTGTGTCAATTGTTTTTAATCATGAAAGGATGTTGCATTATTTCAAATGCTTTTTCTGCCTGTATTCAGATGATCATGTGATTTTAATCCTTTGTTTTACTGATGTGTTATTACATTTAATGATCATTGTGTGTTGAACCATCATTGTATCTCAGTGATAAATCCCACTTGATGACGGTGTGCAATCCTTCTAATGTGTTCTTCAGTGCAGTTTCCTAGTATTTTGGGGGGAAATTTTGCATCTATATTCATCACGGACATTGGTCTCTAGTTTTCCTTTCTTGTGTCCTTCACTAACTTTAGTATCAGGGTAATGGATGCCTCATAGAATGAATATGGAGGTATTCCCTCATCCTCCATTTTTTTTTTGAAAGATTTTGAGAGGGTTTGGTGTTAATTCTTTTTTAAATGTTTGGTAGAATTTGCTGGTGAAGCCACCTGGTTCCTAGAGTTTTCTGTGTTGACAGGTTTTTGATTTCTGATTCAAAGTTTTTACTCATTATTGATCTGTTCAGCTTTTCTGTTTCTTCCTGATTCAATCTTGGTAGGCTGTGTGTTTCTAGAGATTTATCCATTTCTTCTATGTTTTCTGATTTCTTGTCATGTCATTGCCCCTAGTAATCTCTTATGATCCTTTGCACATCAGTGGTATCAGTTGTAATGTCTCCACTTATATTTCTAGTTGTATTTATTTCAGACTTCTCACTTTTTTTTCTTAGTCTTACTAAAGTTTTGTCCATTCTCTTAGTGTTTTCAAAGAACCAGCTCTTAGTTTTGTTGATCCTCTCTGTAGTTTTACCAGTCTGTAATTTCACTTATTTCTTCTCTGATCTTTATTATTTCTATCCCTCTGTTAACTTGTGGATTAATTAGTTATTTTTCTAGTTGCTTGATATGTAAAGTTATATGATTTGAGATCTTTCTAATTTCTTAATATATGAATTTATCATTATAAACTTTTCCCTCTCAACTGCTCTTGCTGCATTCCATATGTTTTGATATGTTGTGCTTGAATTTTCCTTTAATTTGAGGTAGTTTTTTATTTCCCTTTTGATTTCTTCTTGATCTATCGGTTGTTCAGAAGTGTGTTCTTTAGTTTTTACCTATTTGTAGATTTTCCAGCATTCCTTTTGTTGTT
Source organism: Ceratotherium simum simum (assembly GCF_057802395.1). Lineage (NCBI taxonomy): Eukaryota > Metazoa > Chordata > Mammalia > Perissodactyla > Rhinocerotidae > Ceratotherium > Ceratotherium simum. The sequence continues at coordinate 12,229,614 of NC_141941.1, forward strand.
GATTTCCAATTTTATACCATTGTGGTCAGAAAACATAACTAGTATGATTTCAGTATTTGTAAATTTGCTAAGATTTGTTTGTTTTTGTTTGTTTGTTTCCTATCACATGATCTATCCCAGAGAATGTTCTCTCACACTCAAGAAGAATGTGTATTCTGTTGCTGTTCAATGGAATATTCTATATGTGATTGTTAAGTCTACTTGTTCTAAGGTATGGTTCAATTCAAAATTTCCCTTGTTTATTTTTTGTCTGGATGTCCTATCTGTGAGTCACAAATGGGGTATTTGTCTCCTAGTATTATTATAGTGTCTATTTCTCCCTTGAGGCCTGTTATCATTTCCTTATTATATTTAACTTCTCTGGTGTGGGGTGCATATGTATTTCTGTTGTATCTAGTTACCATCTGTCACCACAAAAAGTTATTACAGTGTTATTGACTATATTCCCTATGCTGTACATGACATTCACACGATTTATGTATTTTATGACTGGAAATTTTTAGCTCTTCATCTCCACCTATTTTTCTCATCCTCCACTCCCCACCCCTCTGGCAACCAATAGTATGTTCTCTGAATATATGAGTCTGTTTGTTTGGCTTGTTCCTTTGTTTTGCTCTTTAGATTCCACATATAAGTGAAATCCTGTGGTATTTGTCTTTCTCTGTCCCTTTGGGTCCACCCATGTTGTCACAAGGGGCATGATCTTTCTTTTTTATGTAATATTCCATTGGTGATTTAGTGGTTAAGACTTAGCCCTCTTACCACCAAGGCCAGCGTTAATTTCCCCATTAGTCAACCACTTTACTTGTCTTTTCATTCTCAAACTGTGGTGGCTACACGTTGCTGTGATGCTGAAAGCTATGCCACCAGTATTTCAAATACACAGGGTCAAATACATGGGTGACACCAGGGTCACCCATAGTGGACAGGTTTCACCAGAGCTTCCAGACTAAAACAAACTAGGAAGAAGGACCTGGCCACCCAGTTCTGAAAAACATGGCCATGACAACATTCTGACAGGAAGTGGATCTTTGTCTCATGTAGTGCCACAAGATGAGAGGGTGGTGCAAAAAGACAAAGCAGGGTTCCTCTCTGCTGTACACAGCATCATTATGAGACAGAATAGACTGGACAGCACCAACAAGAACAAAAACATTTTCCATTGTATTTATGTATGATGTCGTCTTTATCCATTTATCTATCAGTAGACACTTAGGTTGCTTCCATATTTTAGATATTGTAAAGAAAACTGCAATGCCTTTATCATTATGTAATGAATTTTGTCTCCTGTTAAAATTTTTGCCTTGAAGACTATTGTCCTGATATAAAGTCTATATCTCTCCTTTTGGTTTCCACTTTCATGGACTATCATCTTCTGTCTCTTCACCTCAAGCCTTTGTGTGTCTTTAGAACATCAATGAGTCTCTTGTTGGCAGCATGCAATTGGGTGTTGTTTTTTAATCCTTTCAGCCATTCTGTGCCCACTTTTTGGTGAATTTGGTGCTTTTACGTTTAGAATGATTATTGATATGTAAGGATTTACTCTTGCCATCTTATCATATGATTTCTGGTTGTTTTATATCTTCGTTGTTTATTTTTCATCTGTTTCTGACTACCGTTGCAATTGGTGGGTTTCCCTGGTGATTTTCTCAGTCTCCTTTTTTTCAAGTTTCATGACTCTATTCTAGACATTTGTTTGGTGGTTATCATAAGATAAATATCATATTATAAGATATAATAAGTTACATAAAATATCTTATGCATAAAATACCTTATAGATCAAATAGTTTTTCTTACTGATAACTTCTCTTCATTCACCTATAAAGGTTCTGCCCTTTTATCCCACCCTTTTGTATTATTGATATCACGATTTACCTAGTTTTCTGCTGAGAATTTGTTAAGAAATTATAGTAGCTATAGTATTTTCAATGCTCTTTCCTTTAACCTTTATGCTCTAATTAAGTGGTTAACAGCAGTCTAATGTAGAGTTTCAGTTGTCAAATTCTGACTAATGTTCACCTTTACCACAGTAATATCTACTTTTATATGTTTTTGTGCCACTAAGGAGTGTATTTTCCTTTCTGCATGGAGAACTCCTTTCAGCATTTCTTGCAGGGCAGGCCTAGTTGTGGTGAAACTCTTCATCTTTTGTTTGTCTGGGAAAGCCCTCTTTCTCTTACATATCTAAAAGATATATTTGCCAGATATAATATTCTTAGCTGATAACTTTTGCCTTTCAACATTTTGAATGTTCTTGTCTCTTCTGGCCTGTAGAGTTTCTGCTAAGCAATCCGCTGATATCCTAAGGTGGGTTCATTTGTATGTTACATTGTTTTTTTCCCTAGGTGCCTTTAGATTCTTTCCTTATCAGTGATTTTGGACAGTTTCATAATAATATGACTCAGATAAGGTCCTTTTACATTGAGATAATAGGAAGTTCTATTGGCTTCATGGACTTATGTGTCTAACTCCTTCCTCAGGTTTGGGAAGTTCTCAGGTGTTATTTCTTAGCATAAACTCTCTTCTTCTCCCACTCTTCTCCATGAGGTACAGCAATTATTGTTGTATTTTCTTTTCTGATTGATCTTCTAGTATTTTCTTTATTCTTTTATTACTTTTCAGATAGGTTTTTGTCAGTCTTTAGAAATTCAATTGATTTTTCTATGTTCATTTTGTATCCTGCGACTTTTCTGAACTTGTTCATCAGTTCCAGTAATTTTTTGTTGGAGACTAGGATTTACCACATATAAGATTAAATCATCTGCAAAAAAAAAAAAAAAAAAAAAAAAAAAAAAGCACCTTTACTCTTCTTTCTGATTTGAAGTACTTTTTAAAAATTTTATTACCTGATTGCTCTGGCTAGGACTCCCAGTACTATGTTGAAAGGAGTGGTGAATATAGGCACCCTTGCCTTGTTTCTGATCACAGAGTAAAAGCTTTCAACTTGAAAGGGGATGTTAGTAGTGGGATTGTCATATATGGCAGTCTATTGTGTTGAGGTGTGTTTCTTCTGTAGCCATTGTGTTGAGAGTTTCAAAAGTGGAAGGATGTTCAATTTTGTCAAATGCTTTTCCTGCATCAGTTGAGATGGTCATATGATTTTTGTCTTTCATTTTGTTAGCATTGTGTGTGGTAATTATTGATGTCCATATGGTGAACTCTTCTTGCATTCCTGGGATATGCCACTTGATCATGGTGTATGATCCTTTGTATGCGCTGTTGAATTCATTTGGCTCATATTTAGTTGACAGTTTTTACAAATAAACATGAAATATATTGGCCTGCAGTTTTCTTATCTTGTAGTGTCCTTTTCTGACTTTGTTACTACGATAATGCAAGACTCCTAAAAGAAGATTGGGAGCATAGCTTTGATGAATTTAATGCTTAAATTTCCCCCTCTTGAGATTTTGGAAGAGTTTGAGAAAAATTGACATTGGTTCTCTTTTTAATATGTGGTGGTATTCACATAGTGAAGGCATATGGTCTTGAGCTTTTCTCTGTTGGGAGGTGTTTGTTTACTGATTTAACCTCCTTACTATTAACTGGTCTGTTCCAATTTTCTGGTCTATCAAGAGTTACTCTTGGTAGATTGTGTATTTGTAGCAATTTACCCATTTCTTCCTATTTTACTGACTTGGAGTATAACTGATTATAAGAGACTTCTTTTGATTCTTCATATTTCCCTTGGTGTCCATTGTAATGTCTCCTCTTTAACATATAATTTTTTTTTGAGTCCTCTCTTTTTTTGCTGGTATGTCTAGCTAAAGGGTTGTTCATTTTGTTTATGTTTTCAAAAATTCAGCTCTTAGATTCTTGATTTTTTTTCTATTTCTTTCTAATTCTCTATTTCATTTATTTATGCTAAGATCTTTGTTATCTCATTCTTTCTTTTAATTTTGGGCCTTAGTTCTTGTTTTTTACTACTTTCTTGAGGTATTGACTTAGGTTACTTATTTAAAATCTTTGTTTTTTCAGTATAAGTGTTTATTGCTAAACTTCTCTCTTAACACTGGGTCTCCTGCATCTATTTAAATTTTTGTACTATGTATTTCTACTCAGATTTGTTTTGGGGTATATTTTTTTAATTTTCATTTTCATTTCTGCTTTGACACTTTGATTTTTCAGGAGTGTGATATTTATTAACTTCTTTATATTTGTGGATTCTCCAGCTTTACTCCTGTTAGTAGTTTCTAGTTTCATACCATTGTGTGTGGAAAAAGCACTTGGTATTATTTCAGTATTTGAAGGTTACTGTGCCTTGTTCTGTGACCTAACATATGATCCATCCTAGCAAATTTTCCATGTATGCTTGGGAAAAATGTGTACTCTGCTGATGTTAGATGGAATGTTCTGTATAGGTCTCTTAGGCCTATTTGGTAGAGAATACGTCAAGTCCAGTGTTTCCTTGTTGTTTTCTGTCCAGGTGATCTATTGTTGAAAGTAGGGTATTGAAGTCTTCCAATTGTTATTGTGCATTGCATATTTCTCCCTTCAGATCTGTTAGTATTTGCTTAATATATTTAGGTGCCCTGATGTTGGGTGCATACAGATTTACATTTGTGATAGCCTCTTGATTTGTTGACTCCTTTCCATTATATAATGTCATTCTTGTCTCTTGTTACAGTGTTTGACTTAAAGTCCATTCTGTCTGATATAAATATAGCTACTCATGATTTCTTTAATGTTCTTGAATATATTTTTAAAATTTTGTCTATTTTTTACTTATTTGTGAGGTATGAATAACATATTATATCCCTTTCAGGTGTACAATGTAACATTTTGATGCAATTTTTGAAATCAACACCATAAATCTAGTTAATATGTATCAGCATACATAGTGACAAAATATTTTCCATGTGATAAGAACTAAAGATTTACACTTTCAGCAACTTTCAAATATGCAATAGAATATTATTAAGTATAGTTGCTAGAAGCTCCTGATCCTGCTTGGTCAGCCTGGCCTTGCCTGGGCATGCTCAACCCATGGTAGCTAGAACACCCCTTCCTTCCTTCCTTCCTTCTTCCTCCCTCCTCCCTTCCTGTAGCCTTCCTCCGTCTCCATGCACGGATGCATCCATTCTTCCATGCATCCCTTCATTCATTCATTCATTCACAGGTAGGACACCACTGACAGAGACAGGCCACATCATGCGACTCCACCTGCACCTGGGCACCACCAGACAGCACTTCCACCCCCTTAGAGCTCCGAGGATCCATCACTTAGCAACCGCATCAGTCATTGTGAGGCCGGAGGAGCAAGTTGTGGCACAGGCACAGTTGGATGGCTGGCTTTAAGGCGAGAGCGCTGGGCTCCTGAACAGGTGAGGGAGAGGAGGAGCAATGGGAGAAGTGGGGGTCAGTGGGGAGGGCACGCCTACTGTCCAATCTTCAGGTCCATGACCTCCCAGATCCCTGGGTGGCTGCCGCCGCAGCCACAGACCCCATTTCCACTGCTGACACCAAAAACACTTGGTGTGTGTGGGGGGATCGGTGGTGAGAGGCAGGCACACCAGTCGCCTCTATGGTCTAAAACATGGCCCTTGTGTGATGAGTCAAGTGGAGGAGGTGGAGCAGGATGAAATCCAGTTAGACAGGGGCAATGAAGATCCCTGAGTCGTGATATAAGTGTCCATGAAGACAACCATCAATCTTTTGACCTCAAGACTTGTCCCTGCACTAGCTGTGGGCAGAGGAGGCCCTTTGACTGGAACTACATGGCAGGGGTGCTGCCTCTTCCAGTTCCATCCTGGGATCTGTTGAATTTCTCCCTCCCTGTTTTCCAATCAGAAAAAAGATTCCCTTTCCATTCGAAACAGATAATTTCCCTTCTGCGTCTTTCACCTATGACTGAGCCTACATTCATTCCTCCCTGTACCTATGCATGAACCTGTCTTGTCTTCATAATTCTTATCAAGGAAACTGCTGTGAACTTAGGGTGCTGCCATCACCTGAATCTGGAAGTCAACAGGAGGGGTCAAAGTTCAGAAGGCCCTTGAGAAAACTCTTAGTGACAATCCCACAGGCCTGGAAGAAAGTGGTCCTTCTTCAAAGTGTTTCATTTGGGGACAGCTAGAGCCCTTTAATGATTCTCCCCACTACAGAGGTGACAAAGGCCTGACAAGTAAAATTTCTGTAACTGACCCAAGTGCCCATCAATGCTCTGTGCCTGAGGTGGGTTTCCATGGCAAGAAACTTGATGGTTATAGCCAGGTATTGCCTGAGGCGAGGTGTTGGTTTTGTTAGTGGGATGACTGATGTGCAAGGAATGTTCCTCTCAACAGACCCCTGAAAGGCACTGGGAAAGACAAGGAGCCCTAGGTGAAGTCCAAGTACATGGCCTTCTCTGCACAGGTCTAGCTGAGGCTCCAGCCCCAGGATAAAGAGATTTGCAGTTGACCAGGTGCAATGAATATGCGATGAAAATACCCCCCTACCTTTCCCGATTTCACCCCTCCCACCCATGTATTGGACTCCATTCTCAACAATTGCTTTCTGGATTCTCTTCAACAGAGGGTTGTATCATACCTGTCACTTGCCACCAAGTAAGCATTCCACCAGGGTGGTGTTGATGGTGGCAGTGAGTGTTTAGGCTTGGGAGGTGGGCCAGCTGTGGAAATTAGAGTAGTGGTGATGGCAGCCAATCAGAGATATGGGAACTCGGGGACCCTAGGAGGGGAACCTGTAGGCCTAGTACCCACCTCATCCCTCTCCCAGCTTTTGCTTTCCTCCTCCTGCCCCTCCCCCTCTAGGACTGCAGCTTCCTGGAGTTGAATAAACCAATTCAACCGGTCATGCATGGGCCTCCAGCCTCTCTGGCCTCACAGTGACAACCCATGTGGGCTATTCGATGTATCTGCCAGGCTCTCTGTGAGCAGGAGAGTCCTCTGGCTGTGCATAAGCAGGGACACAGTCTGCAGCTGCTGCTTTAGAGAGTGGGCTGTGGCCTATGTTTTCCAGTGGGTCCTTCACAATGTTAGATGGAAGAAATTAGGCCAAGAAGGAAGGTAGGTTTCCAAAGGTAAAGAAGAACGATGGAAGGTTTAGGAATTGAAAAAGAAGGAACAGGACTGGGCCAGTTATGTAGTAGCTAAGTTCATGCATTCGACCTCAGATACCTGGGGAACACCACTTTGGATCCTGAGTGCTGACATACTCAATGCTCATCAAGCCATGCTGAGATGGCTTCCCACAGAGAGGAACTACAAGGACCTACAACTAAGATATACAACTAATGACGTCAGGGACAGCGTCATGCCCACATCATGTAGGGGAGGAAGACTTATGCTGCCATCTGGGGACTCGGGGCCATTGCTGGGCCTTGGGGTACAACCTAGAGGTTGTGGCCAACTAAGTGTCTTCCTGGAGTACAGAGCTTAGGCAGAGGGGGAAGCCTGTCAGCCCTATTGAGCCATTTCACATGGGGCCCAGTGAGTGGCTGTTTATTCCTAGTAAAGGGCCCATGTAGTCAATATCCGTAATCTGATCTGCCCTTGATGTCAGTGCACACGGGCCCCAGAATTGCTACTTCTTTTCCCAGACAGTCTCCTGGTGGATTCATGAACCTGCAGGCTCTGGCCCTCAATTTGTCTGAAGACAGTTGTTTGGGACAGTTGGCCAGGGCCTTGGTCTTATTCTCCCCTTATTCTAGGAGATTATGAGTTCAGACCTGCTTGTGTTCCTGCCATTTGGGAGCCTGAGTTTGCGTTTCTCCTGCTCTGACTTTGACCAGAACATGCTCTGTCAGATATCTTCCATTTTTGCTCATCTAAATGTGACATCCACATGTCCCTATCCATCTCTGTGTTTGCATGTCTGCGTCTAGTCCCAGGTGCTGGGACAGGTTCTGTCCTCTGGTCCCAGTGAACCTGAAGTAGGTCTGAATCCGGGGACATTGACACGTCACCCCGATTCTACATGCTCTCCCTCCATATCATCTGAACATCACATTCCCTGGACATGAGAGATTTCCTAATACGTAGGCTGCAAAGAATACCTGACCTGTAGGCACAACTGAGAAAGGCATAGCCAGAGAGACAGATGTGCAGTCTCGTGGTTTTAGGAAATCAGTGAGACCCTGCCTGACAACAAGCCCCATTAAGCACGTGAAGAGGAATGCTGCTTTCTGCCAAAGGGACCCACAGCTATGGTCCCCAGAAAATGAAGATTCCCTCAGTGAGCACCAGGATGGTGGCACTGTGTGTGTTTGGTAGCACCTGCTAAAGCAGAGGGGAAGGGAGTTCCCCTTATCATTGCTGCCTCCCCTTCGATGGCTGATTTCTTCACAAACCTTGAGGATCTCCCCTTTCTCCAACACACTGTGTCACACAATGCCCAAAGCAGTGTCTCTTTGGCCTGTTTGTGGTCCAAGGAGACAGCTCTTTAGTGTGGTGGAGGGGAAAGAGAGAGAGAGAGGGAGAGAAAGAGGGAGACAGGCAGAGAAGGATAGACCGAAAAGAGAGGGAAAGAGAGAAAAAGAGAGGGAGAGAGGGAAGGAGAAAGAGAGAGCGAGAGAGGAAGAGATAGGGCGAGGTGGAGAGAAGGATAGAGAGACAGAGTGAGGGAGAAGGAGAGAGACAGGGAGAGAAGCAGAGGGAGGCAAGCACACAGAGCACTGGGGGGCTTTTCTCAACACAGGAGTTCACCTCTGAGAAAACTGGGGCAGCCAATCCGCTGTCAGCCAGAGACCTTCACACTCTCTCTACCCGGGAACTAAAAGATCCTTTGTACTTAGCGATTCTCCCCTGCGGACGCTTTCTTTCCTCGGGTCCTTTGTGAGAGATCCGTGAGGTTCAGTGGTGGCACAGGAGATAGAGGAATCCAGTGTGCCCGTGCGAATGGCTGGTTCGCTTTCTCAGAGGCGAAAAAGGAGGAGGCGTGCACCTTGGCAGCGCCGGCCTGGCTGGAAGCATCCTCCACTGGGAGGGTGGGCGCTGAGGCGGGCGGCCGGCCCAAGTTGCCTGGCGACGAGGGGCGGGGCAGTGCAGGGCGACGCCCACTGCCCGCTCACTGATTGGGTCGGACGGGCCGGGCCGCCTGGGCGTGGCTCGAGCTCCTTCCCGCCAGGAGCTCCGCCAGTCCAGGCTCCACACAGCCCTGCCCGCGCGCCCCCTGCCTGCGCGCTCTCAGAGGCGGCAGGAAGAGCCCAGGCGCCCAGCGCGGGTGCTGGAGCGCGGGCCGCTGCTGTGCCTGGCGTGCCTGGTGTGGGGACCCGGAGCTTCGACCTCCGGCTCTTTGGCAGCTGCCGCAGCTGAGGGCCGGGCCGCATGGCCAGTGAGGTGTGGTGTGGGGAAGGCGAGCCTCCCCGGGAATCCTGGGCGGCCTCCGTGGTGGGAGGGGTCCTTGTGGTGGCGGGGGCCGGCGGGCCTCCGGCTGGCCTGGGCGGCGTGTGGGTGGTGCCGGCCAGAGCTGGTGGGTCAGCTGAGGAGGCGACGGTCTTCAGCGTGGAGCCTCGGCCCGAAGCTGCGGCCCCTGACGAGAGAGAGGAGAATGGGTTGGGCGAGGACGCGGGGCTGCTGGTGGAGGACATAATGCAGGTGGTGGAGGTGGTGGCGGAGGAGGACAAGGAGACGGAGGAAGACCACGCGGTGCAAGCGGAGGAGCCGGAGGAGAAGCCTGAGCAGCAGGAGCAGGAAGAGCCCGAGGCGGGTCTCACGACGACGCGGTCCCCCCTGGAGACACTGGAGGTCCTTCAGTTGGAGCTGAGCTCTGAGAATGCACGAGCCAGCAGGGCCTACTGTCGGCTGAAGCGCAAGATCCGTCAGAGGCGGAAGCACCATCTAGATCGGAGAAGGGCCATCAAGCAGAGCATCCCTGGCTTCTCGGTTAAAACTGTAGCCTAGATACTGTAACTCAGCTGCCTTAGTGTTAATGCGCCCATGGAACAGGAACATAGAGGAGGGGCAGTACAGTTATAAAATATACATGTTTGAGAATGGCCTGGGGTTGTAGCCACTCTTTTGCAAATCTGATCTGGGAATTTTTTGATCATCATAATTCTTACAACAACCCTGAAACAGCACTTGGGGTCTAGCATCAGTGTTTCAAATCAGAATTATGAATAGCACAATGGGCTCATCCTAGAAAGCAGGTAGTTGATACCCATGCTCTCCTTCGAATAATGCTGCACGAAATGGGGTCTGAATGCCCATTCTCCTCCATCTCAGCCAAGAATGCTCAATGTCCAGAAATGAGTTTAGGTGTTCCAGCCCTGAGCACCAAGGATCAGAGGGACATCAGGATCTCTCAGGAAACCCTGCCTCCCTGTAACAGATACAGATATTAACTGTATCTGTGAGTGCACAGATGGTCACAACCCAAGGCTCCCCCTGGACTTTAATGCAGTTGTTTAAGGAATGGGACTAGGGCCGAGGAGGAGAAGTCAGGCAATGCCAGGTGTCTCTCCAGACTTGCTGTGTTGTCCTAGCCTTTTCACCTCCAGCGTTTGAAGGCTCCTTGACCTAGAGCAGTTTGTGAACCATGCCCAGATGTCAGCCATGATCATGGCTGAGGAAGAGGAAGACATGCTTAGCTACATGATCAATTTGAAGGTCAGGCTGGGGAGACAGGCTGGGGGTGGGGGAGGGCAGGGGAAAAGATTTAACCCTGCAAACAGGAAAAGGGCTGGTCTCCTCCAAAGAGAGTTCATCCTCCTCCCCCACTCTGTCCTGGCAGGTGGAGGAACTGAGGCACCCCATTGATTGCTGCAAGATCATGTTGTTCTTTGGGAACAACCCCTACTTCCAGAATAAATTGATCGTTAAGGAGTATCTCGTTAGGGACACTGGTAGGAAATAGCTCCCTGGATGGGTGGTAGAAAGTCTGGGTTGAACTTGAAACATGACCCAGCCCCTTCTCACATACTCCTGTTCCTGCAGGGTATAGGGTGTCTCATTCCACTCGAATTCAGTGGTACCAGAATTATCAATGCAAGGCTTACAAACACAGGCACCACAACAGCAGCCTTAACTTCTTCAACTGGTTCTCTGACCACAACTTTGTAGGATCTAGCAGGATTCCTGAGGTGGGGCCTCACTGGCAAGTAACATAGATGACCTCAATGGTTTCCTAGCTGCTTAGGATTGGGATCTGAGTCTTGCCCTGTCCTGTTTGCCTTTCCAGATTCTCAGTGAGGACCTGTGGCCCAGTCCCCTGCAGTACTACCCCAGGGAGGAAGGCAGAAGGAGAGGGAACTGAGAGGAGGACGTACTGGTGAGGAGACCCAAGACTGGGCACTGAAGTGTGTGTTGTGGGATGCCTGGGACACTGGCGTCACAAATGGGGAAACTGAGGCCCAGCGGAGTACAGGGAGTGACACTGGGTCCTAAGGGCATCCGGATGAGACAAGAAGTCTGGAGAACTGCAATGCAAAACATGTTCTGACAGGAGAAGCTTAAGGCTGATGAAGAAGCCTGAATGTGCTAAGTCACTCAGAAGCAAAGCTGAGTCATTAACTTCAGTCCTTTGAACTGTCATTCCATCACGAGGAACCCCACCCTTGGCACTCTTACCATCCCATTAAATTTTGGCTCTCCTGATGTTCCTCCTACTGACCTTTCTAGAAATTTCTGTGAATCATCTTGATGCAAAGGCTCACTCCGCTGTCCCACGACTTGTCTGTTTGGATCGTCACAGTCATCGTCTAAATTTCTTATGCATGTCTTTTGTCTCCCACAGCCATACTGAGTATACTGGCCATCCTGCAGAGCTTATGGAGGACAGTTATTAATACATGCATGAAGGAAGCTTAAGAGATCACAAAAGGGAAGTGACTGTCTTTCCTGGGCAGTCACTGGGCCTTGAAATATTAAAAGAATCTTTAATATTTCTCCAAGATGATATGTTTTTGTGTGTCTCTGTTCAAGGGAACTCCCAGACCTTGAGATGAATATGATGGTGTGTCACACTTTACCTAAAATTGTAGCAAATATGGCCCGCCCGGTGGCATGCTGCTTAAGTTTGGCGAACTCTGCTTCAGCAGCCCGGGGTTTGGTTCCCAGGTCGGATCCTGGGCACCGACATATACTACTCATCAAGCCATGATGTGCCAGTGACCCAGGTACAAAATAGAGGAAGATCCACACAGATGTTATCTCAGGGCCAGTCCTGAGATAACAACTCCTCCAAAAAGAGGAGGATTGGCAACAGATGTTAGATCAGGGCCACTCTTTCTGGTATATATATATATTAGAAAACCTAAGAAGCTGCTTCAGATAAAGATGAATGGACAACATGTTTCTCATGCATGAAGTGTGTGTGTCTGCGTGTTGTTTGTGTACAGGATTGGGGTGAGTCAATGAATAAATCAATTCTATGTAGGCTTTTTAATTTGCTGCCTGTCAATTACCAGTCCGTGGGAGGGCTGGGCTTGTAAAGTTGTAGATGGAGGTAAACCATGCTTTGGGATTACCTCTAGGGACACTATTCTTGCTATGGGGTCGGGATGGGAGGAAGAAGCAATAAGAGAAGAGTCTGTTAATTGGGGCTTATCATTTGTCCAAGGGAAATAAGGAAGTCCAAGCAAGGGCCTGGTGAGCCAGGGGCTAAAATGTCCACTACTCGATTTTGTGGGGTGATGGTCCTCCAGGTGTCCTCCCCATTGTCTATGCTCATGCACGATGACTGTGTACAATATGGACAGAGTCTTAATGTCTGTTTCACTTTGAGAACAAATGCTGCCCCCCTTAGATATATAGACGCACAATCTTTTGCTGAGATAATTGGCCATTCAGGGCCAGGGTTCTAAGCAACATTTCAGGAAATGGGTGCATAAGGCATCAGTATGGAGGGACTGTGGGAGAGGGAGACAGAGGCATGTGGGAAGGCAGTAATGATGTTGCGTTGTTTCTGGAAAATGTGATCAGGTGAAATGGTAAACTGCTGTGGAAAAGACACAGATTTCTTCATATCTATAGGACCTCATGAGAACGCCATTGTTTTTCTAAGGGAACTCATTTTGGGTACGAGATGCAAACAGGCAGAAGTGACAGGAGCGGGGAGGTGGGGGTGTTAAACATGCAGTTGCCAGGCCATGCACAAATGTGTTCTCCGTCCATGATGACGCTATTGTTACTATTCCAACTTTTAGATGGGCAAAGCAATTTGCCCAAGGCCCTCAATCAGGTGAAGACCCCAAATGTAAACACTACCAACAGGAGTACATTTTTCTCATGAGCACTCCAGTGAGGATGTGCCCTCCTTGCTGAATGGCTGTGCACAGTGGGTTTCAACCACACAGGCACCGTACATTTTCTGAGGCCTTCTCCACATTCTGGGCATGAGGCCAAGAGAAAGACCTGGGGGGTACAGAGCAGGAGGTGCAGGCCTCACCCAGGAAGCGGTGAGTGCTTAGAGTGCTCCTTCTCGAGTGGGCCTCTGCTTCCCAGACAACTCTATCTACAGACCAGGCAAAGAACTCACTCTGCCACAAAGGGAGTGGGGTGATTCCAGCCTTTGCCCCACTGCAGTCTCCCCTATTCCCAGATGAAAAGGCTCTAACACGAGCATCCCTGAGAGGGATGAACTGACTGGGCATTTATTTCTGTCCCACGTGGACTCCCCAAATCTGCAGCTTTTGGGACAAGAGCCATCTCTGCAGCAGCTCCTTCCAGGATGTGGGTTAGGCAGTCCAAGTCCATGGATGCTTTTTGTTCGCTTCAATATGCACTAAAGCTCTGCTACTCGGTGTTGGGTTTGGACTTGAAAACCTGTAACCCTGCTTTGCCCCTTCTAGGCTGGAGACTTCTGAGGCTCGAGGAGGGAAGGCTTGGCCTTCTCTGACTGCTGTCTCCACCACCACCCCACACACGCTGCAGAAATTGGTCTTCTCACCTAGAAGTGAGTACTTGGGGTCTTAGTTCTTATCTGAGCATGTGACTGTGCATGGCCTTCTGGTTACCCCCTGTACAGGGGAGCTCTTCAAAACCTTTATACCTCCACATATTTCCTTTCCAGCCTCAGGGTCCCGAGGCATTTTACTGGTTCTCTTGCTCGCCCCATCAATCACTTAACCCTCTCACCTTGAAGCAGTGGCTAGCATATATCTGTGTGTATGAATATCTGGTATATATCAACATATGCTGACTGGAGGCTGTGCCAATGCTGTCACCATCCTGCAAGGTGAGGTGGGGTGCGCTAAAATGATCCTCGAGGAAGCTGCAAGATAGGTCAAAAGCGTAACAAAGATGTTTTGAGAACAAGGTCTGTATCGTCCTCTACAGCACCAGGAAGGCAGAGCAGGATCCCGATGCCCTGTCCAGCAAGCTGCCTCTGAGCTGAGGAACGGGCATGCTAGGCCGGTCAGCAAACATACCCTAACAGTCTCCTACCACAATTTAGCATCTTCTTTGTTCATTAAGCACTGCCCTTGTTCTTGTAAGGTTTATTGATTAGATTTCTGACTTGGGGCAGAGTTGATTCTGACAGCTTTGGCCAGCTTAATCATTGCTCTCCTGTAGATACCACCCCTCAGAGTCCCCTACTCCACCATTTGTGGTCCCTCCATTCAGTTTCACAAGACACATCCCCAGGGTGAAAATCTTGGCCTAATTCTCTCTTGCTGCTTGGTAGGAAGTTTTCATCTTTCTAAGCCCTAAAGTCCTGCCCCTGGTTTCAGAAGTGAAAATCCAACTTGCATGGACCCTGCTTTTTTCCTCCTTGATTACTGGCTTGAGCTTCCTGCTTTATAATGGCTGGACTTTGTTGTATAATTCACACACCTTTCTTCCTTGTAACCGATGGGAGTTTTCAACTCCATAAACACAGGCCTTGACTGTGGGCATGGAAAAGATGCGAGCCTTGTGACTATAAAACCTGGCCCCTTCTTCCTTGGGTATGAATACAAATCCCACGGCCATGTAACCCCTGGATTTCTATCTTCTTAGATGTGTTGTGACCTTCCTACTTATACAGGGCATATAGTTCTTCTACGTTGCTATGGACTGGGCTTGCCGGCTCTGTAAACCCTCTGTTTCTTCATGCTGAAACAAATATGAGTTTATTCAGTTATAGGCCCTGCTATTATTCTGTTTTGATTTAGGACATAGCTTTCTAGGTGTATGATATCTGGCCTCCTCAATCCATGGATGTGAGCTTTATGGCTATTGACACTTTGACAGCTGTCATTCTTGGTTACGGACAGGACATCTCAGCTGTGCAAACCCAGTTCTTCTTCCTTCAATATGAATTCAGGCCCTGTCACTGTATTAATTTGCACTTCTTGTTTTTAGGATATGCAGGTGAGTCTCCTGGCCATATCAGTCCTATCCTGTTTTCTTAAGTGTACACGTGAAATTCCCAATTCTTGAAACGTCCAAGTGCTTTTAAGGTGGATGTGGGTGTTAAGGACCCACACCCTGTACTCTTAGTTTGGGGAAGAGTGCATGCTGCTTCGCTTGCCATCCCAGTTCAACTGTCTTGAGTATGGATAAGAAACAACAAGCAGTATAAACCCTGCATAACTTCACCATTGCTATGAGCTGAATTGCACATCTCGCACTAATTTGTATGTTGTAGCCCTAACACTCACTGTGATGGCATTCAGAGATTGGGCCTTTAAGAAGCAATTAGGATTAGATGAGTCATGAGGGCGGGGTCCTCTCGAAGGGATTGGTCTCCTGACAAGAGGAGCCACCAGAGAGCTTGCCCTCTCTTGCTGCCATGAGAGGACAGCAAAAAGGTGGCCTTCTGAGAGCCAGGAAGAGAGCCCTCACTGGAATGTGGCCACGATGCCACTCTGATCTTTGACTTCCAGCATCCAGAACTGTGACAGAGAAATACCTGTTGTTTAAGACATTCAGTCTGAGCCACTTTGTTATGTCAGCCCAAGCTGACGTAAACATAAATACAACCCTGTACTTTGCACTTACATACTGACTGTGTAAACTCTAGCTTCCTTCTTCCTTGGGTGTGTGTGTGCTTCTTGGCCATATACTACCTGTTCTCTTCTGCTCTAAAATGTGGGTGTGATCAGCCTCGGCCTCATTCTTCTCTGGACATGAGTGTGACTTCTCAGACTTACAAACACTGCACCTTCTTTTTTACCCACGTTTACATGGTCATCTGACCCCTCACAGCCTTCTTCGCTGGATATGGACTTGAGTTGGCTGCATCCATCATGTCTTCTTTTTTATTGTGGAATGTGGATGCAGACTTCATGAGTGTACAAGCCATGATGTTTTCTTCCTTGGATAGTGATGCACGCTTTCCTGCTGTACATACGCCCATCCCCTTCCACTTTGGAAAAGGATATGAACTTCTAGCTGTACAGACACCGACATTTGTGTTTTTATGCTACACTATGTGCTCACCAAATTAATCAACTGGGATCGCTCTGTGGGTTTCTGGACTGTACATACGGTGAACCCATTCTTATTAGAGTGTGGAAATGAGTTTCTGAGCCATATCATCCCTTGGTTCCTGTTCCTTGAATTCATTGCTACTTTCCTTCCATGACAAATCCTGTGCCTCCTCTCCTGGATTTGGATCCCAGTCTCCAGTTTTGTAAACCTAGGCTCCTACTTCCTTTGATATGGGTGGGTGTTTCCTGGGGAATAACCCGAGGTCTCATTCATTTTACATATGCATGTGAAATATCCACCTTCCTGCTTCTCACTTATGCAGTTGACTATTGTGTTGTGAAGTACTCTGCTCTGTCTTAATTTACTGTGGATAAGAGCCTCTCTCCTGCATAACATCTGACTTGACTTCCTTAGGAATGGATACAGCCTCCTGTTTGTATCAGCCTTGGCCCACTTCTTCACTGGACATTAGTGTGATCTTATTTACTCATAAATTCTGGGCTACTCTTACATGGATATTGATGTAAGTTTCCCAGTTGAGTAACCCTGTCCTTATGATTCTCGAATATGGAAGTGTGTTTGATCCAAATTACCCCTAGCCTCCTTTTAACGTTGCTATGAATCAAAACATCACACTTGTAGAAACTTAGGCAGAATAGTCCCCAACCATCTTCCTTTTGCATGTGAATGGGAAATAGGGTTCCATAAGCACTGGCACTTTACTTGATTCGGAAAACGTACATCCCTTCTGAGTAGAGGTTGAACTAATTCTTCATTAAATATGGATGAGAGCTTTACACCTTTATAAACACTGTCTTGGTTCTTCCTTGAAAGGCAACTCAAGCTTACCTGCTGTATAAGCCCCAGGCTTTTTCTTCTCTAGACATTGATGTACACATCAGAAGTAAATAAATTCTGTGCTAATCTTACATGAATATTATTACGAGTTTATGGGTTGTAGACATCCTGATATCCTCCATTCTTGTGTATGTTATATGGGCCCTAGTCCACACAGTCTCTGAAAGCCACATCCTTAAATTTCAGCTTCCTTAAACTGAGATTGTGAACTTCTGTCTGTATCAATGCCAGCATGCTTCTTCCTTGGATGGATCAGAGCTTTCTGGCTACTTATCGCTGGCTTGCATCTTTCTTGTGTATAACATGAGTTTCTCCTTTAGATAAACCTGGCCTCTTTTGACCTTGCACATGCATGATATCTTCTGAGGTAGGGCGGCGCCTGACAACACCCTGGCCCACAGTGGAGGCACTGGACGCCCTTCGGTTACAACTGAGCACTGTGAATGCCTGAGCCAGCAGGGCCTAGTCTCGGCTCAAGCACACAAATGCAGAGAGGCACACCCATGCCCATGGAATTTGTCAAAGTCTGTGTGTACACTCCAATGATCAGTGCAAAAACACAAGATCCTCAACAAGGTCCTTTGTACAATGCCTGTGGTCTTTGCAGGACACCAGCTCAAAGGCATACTCTTGCTGGCTGCAGATTCTGTATCCAAAGGCCCTCCATGCACCTGTCTGTCCATTGCATTTTGTGAGCCCACAGGAGCTCCTAATGCTCTCACGTAGGCACATGTGAATCCAAGGGACCTCATATAGACACACGTCATCAAAAGGACCACCACACCTCCTCACAGAGTCCTGGGGACAGCTGCAGGATAGCCAAGCCATTTCCTCCAGACATAAGCCATGCCATGGCAGCATCCAGCGCACAAAGAAGAGATAGACATAAGCACCTCTCGTGAATCACACTGTCCCTGTTAAGCATAAGGTGTACATGAATCCTGTAGGCCCTAAGACAGCCTCTGATGAAGGGTTGCCATTGCCTGGGTCCTACGAGGGTGGGCAATGCCAGGAGATCTGGGAGATGTCCGACCCAGCCTCTGGTTGCTCTTCAGACATGCTCTGACTGATTCCTGGTTTTCCACGCCTAGCCTCTAAAGATTCCTTCACCTAAAACAGATTCTGAACCACCCACCGAGGTCAGCCATGACCACTTACCAAGAATAAGACATGCTTAGCTACATGATCAATTTGGAGGTCAGGGTGAGGAGGCTGAGGTAGAACTTTGACTGGAGAAGGGGAAGGGGAAATGATTTACCTGTGCAAACAGGCCTGGAGAGAGAACTTTATCCTTGTCCTGTATTTCACTCAGGAAGGTGGGAGAACACAGTATTCACAAGAATTCCTTCAAGATCCTGTGACTCTTCCAGGACAACCCCTACTTCTGGATGATCACTAATTATTATCAGATTAGCTTCACAGTTTAGAGGTGGCCCACTGTGGGGATTGGGGTGGGGCTGTACTTAGGCCAACATGATCTTGTTCCTTCTCCACATCTTCTTCTTCCTCCTCAGTGGAATGTGGACACAGGTGTTTCATTCCCCTGCAATCTAATGGGTCTGGGCTATGAAGCTGGGGCCCAAGCTTCAGGCACTACGCCACCACTGTTATCTTATTCCAGCTGGTCCTCTGACCACAAATTCCCAGGGTCTTATCTGACAGGACTCGCGAGGTACGGCCCTCTAGGCAAACTGAGAAATGATGTTGGGCAGTCCCCAACTCTTTGGAAAGGTGTCTGATTCCTGATCTCACGTGTTCTGTTTCTTCTACCAGATAATCGGCAAGGTCCTGGAAATCAGTATTCTAATTGCCTTAGGGATGAAGACAGCAGGAGAGGTGAACAGGTGAGAAGACAGAGGGTGGGGTATGTAATTACAGGCTTCTGGTAAGTGAGACATTCATCATTCTGGCTCAGAGGAGACAGGGAGTGACTTGTAGCATCCAGGCAGTGGACTGAGACAGGATCACTGGAGATTTGTACTGCAAACAGGTTGTAGACCTGTTTAGAAATTTAAGAAGCTTAAGGTTCTTAAGTGGCATGCTTACCCATGGTCACTCAGAGAAGAGCAGAAAACCACTTCTTGAACTGTCCATTCCATGGCCATCAACCCCAGCCCCTGGCCTCCTAGCACCCCCTTAAATTTTGGCTCACCTAATGTTCCTGGTAGCCAGCACTGGTGGTCTAGTGGTTGAGACTCAGAGCTCTCTCCACTGCATCCCAGGTCTGGGGTCCAGTCAGGGAACCACACCACCCTGTTGGCTGTCACACTGTGGAGGGTAGTTGTTGTTGTTATGATGCTGAAAGCTATGCCGCCAGGATTTCAAATCCCAGCAATGTCACCTGTGGGGGATAGGATTCAACAGAGCATACAGACTAAGACAGACTGGGGAGAAGGACCAGGCTACCCACTTGCAGAAAAATTGGCCATGAGAACCCCATGACTGGCAGTGGAGCATTGTCTGATATGGCCCTGGAAGGTAAGATGATGGTGCCAAATAGTCTGGGCAGGGTCCTGCTCTGCTGCACCCAGGGCACTAGGAGTCAGAATCTACTCAGCAGCACTGAGAACAAGAAAAGTTCCTCCTACCACCCTTCTCACAAACGTCTGTGAATCTTTTTACTTCACTGTCCCATCACTTTTCTGTTTTCATCATCACAGTCTCCTTTGAGTTTTTTTTTCCCCACATCTCCTTAGCCTCTCCAGGTCATGTAGAGAATACCAGCAAATGTGCAAATATTATGCAGGACGTCATCAATACACGGGGGAGAAAATGTAGGTGATAGCAAATGCGAAGTGAATTGTTTTGTTTTGGCATGATATCAGTGCCTTAAAAGAACGGTTAATATTGTTCCGAGGGAATAAAATTTTGTGAATGCATGTGTTCTCAAGGGCACTTCCAGATTTAGAGATATTTATGATGGAGCATCAATGTTTCTCTGCTGTACAAAATTGAAGAATGTATGTTAAATATAGAAGATGAATAGTCTCAAGTACAGGTGATAATGAAGAAAGGATCAGGTGGTGAAAGAGACAAAAGTGAGGCACCCATACACCCGGAAAAATACTGAAATATAAATGATCACTATCAAGTGTGTATGCTTCTGTGTGCATTTGTATGTAAGGTTCAGTTGAAGTCCATGAATAGTCAACACCATGTAGGTTTTAATTTGCCACCCTGGGAATTCCAGTCTGGGAAGTGGGACCTATAAAGGTATAGACAGGGAGTAAGTCATGATTTGGGATGGCCTCTCAGGACAGGATTCTTCCTACAGGTCAGGGTCTGGGGACAAAGGGGAGGCAACAAAAAGGCCAGTTGACTCGGGAATTATCATTTTTACAGGGGAAGGGAGGGATGATCAAGAAGAGGGCCTGGTGAATATGGAATTAACAGGCTGAAAAAACCTAGGCGAGTGCTTGGAAAATCTTTTCATAGGTCGGACAGAGAGGCCCTAAGCTGTCGTCTGTGGACCTGACTGCCGTTCCCCATGCCGTGGCATGTTGTGCAACTATAGAGGTTACAGCTTTGGACGTTCTTCCTGGATTACAAAGCTTAGACCCGGGTGGAATCAGTCTCCTTAGGGGTTTCACATGGACCCAAGATTCAGGCGTTAGCCACAGTGAGGGCCCAGTTGTAAACTGACCCCAACCGCTTCTTCCATTATGTGTCAGAGTCCCATGGGCTAAGAGTTCTCCCTCTTCAAAGAAAGTCCCCTACCAATGCATTTTGGCTCAGTCTCGGAACCCTCCTTTTCTCCTGATCCCTCCAGATCTTGATATTGTTCTGACTGAAACATAGATTCTGGGTCCATATTTGCCCATGTTTCCCTCCCTCTCTTTCTGTGTTTGTGTTTCTCTCTTGACTCTGTCTACTCCTTTTTCCCTGATATCGTTCATTCTTGTGTGCCTAAATTACAGATATATTCCCCATCAGTATACCATAACTGCATCTGTCTCTGAGTGCTGATGTTTTATATCCCTGACTCTGCATGTTTCTAACTCGGTGGTTGTGATCTTCTCAGCCTTAGAAAACCTTTTCTCTCCCATTCTTATGTATGAATGTGATAAACCTCAGCCTCATTTCTCTCTCAATGAATCTAGACATGAATGTGACATTTCAGATCTAGAAACACGTCTTCTCTTTACATGATTACTTTAATTTCTCATCTCTCTGAAACCTGACAGCCTTTATTCTTGGATATGAATGTGAGCTGACTGCATAAATCTTGTCTTTTTTATTGTTGAATGTGGAGGCAGACTTCTCACTGTAAAATCCCATACCATTTTTCTTCCCTAGATTCAATGCATCCTTCCTCCTCTACCTATGCCTGACTCATTCTTCCAGATATGGATGTGAGCTACCAGCTGTGTAAACCCTGACTTTGTGTTTCCAGCCTGCTCTGTCAGCAGAGCAAATAAATAAGCTGATAGCTCTTAATGGGTTTGTAGGTTGTATACACTTTGATCTCCTCCACTCTTGGGGATGGAAATGAGTTTCTCAGCTGTGTCGACCTCTGTCTCCTCTTTCATATGGTGCAGTATGACTATGGAACCAGTTCCACATCTATGATACGCTAGCCCCTTACTTCCTTGGATATAGGTGTGTGAGTTTTTTCCTGGCAAAACAACAACAGGACTCTTTCAGTTTACGTACACAGTGAAATATCCACCTTTTTGCCTGAGCATGCAATCGAGTATCCTGTTGGAATAATACTCTGCTCTGTCTTTGTTTAATGTGGGTAAGAACCCCTCTCCTGTATACTCCCTGATTTAGACTTCCACGAAATGGAGAGAATCATCAGATTGTGTCGATCTTGGGCTCCTTCTTCCTTGGACATGGATGTGATCTTCTTCACCACATCTATTCTGGGATCCCATGACAAGGCTATTAATAGAAACTTCCAGGATGGCAGGGACACCGTCCTCATTCCTGAATATGGAAACATGTGGCCGGCTATGCGAACCCTTCTTTCCACCTCAGATATCGATCAGAACTTCGCATGTATATAGCTCCTGGCATAATGTCCCAAGCTTCCTAGAAGAGAAATTCCAGTTCTACTTCATTTTGCAGACAGATATTCAATATGAGGCATGTAAACATGGTCCAACTTCTTTCTGATTGTGAGATTGAGCAGCACTCTTTCATAAACATTAGACTAATTATTTGTTGAAGTACAGATGAGAGCATTTCCCCTCCATAAGAGCAGTATTTGTACTTACTTGAAAATGAATGCAAGATTCCTGGCTGCGTAAGTTCCCCACTCTCTCTTCCTTAGATGTGGATGTAAATCTCTTGGCGATATATATCCTGGGCTAATCTTACACGCACATTTTATGCGCTTCTGATCCTCAAGAACTGACCTTCTTCATTCTTTGATGTGTGCGTGAGCCCTGGCTTCTCACCTCTTAAACTCCACTTTCTGAATTATGATTATGATCTTCCATCTATATCATCTCTGGCATCCTTCTTCCTTGGATGGGTGACAGTTTTGCAGCTATTTATTGCTGGTCTCCATCTTTCTTGTGTATAATCTGAGTCTTCCCTGCCCATATACCTGGCCTCTTTCTACCTTGAGTGGGCAGGACAGCTCCCTAGCCCTCAAGAAATAAATCCTATTTCACTGATTGGTTTATGATCAATAAAAACTAGCTGCCTTCTCTCCTGATTCTTATGAGTGCTTCCAAACTATAACTCCTGAATCATCCTTCTTTGTATATGGATAGGAGAATCCTGGCCTGTTAAGCCCAAGGCTCCTTCTCCTTGCACATGGATGTGAGGTACATGGACCTAAAAACCCAACTTCCTTAAATTTGCATGTGGATAGCATCTTCACGGCTCTGTATACCCTGTTCCCATTTAATTTGGGTATCAGTGTGACCTTTCAGACTAGTCAAATGCACACTGTGTCTGCCCTGGGAGTCAGCGTAACCCCGCCTGCTCTAAAGTCCTTTATCGCAGGGCCGGCCTGGTGGCGCAAGCATTTAAGTGCACACACTCTGCTTCGGCGGCCCAGGGTTCACAGGTTCTGATCACGGGTGCGCACCAAGGCACCGCTTGGTAAGCCATGCTGGGGCAGCATCCCATGCAGAGTGGAGGAAAATGGGCACAGTTAGCCCAGGGCCACTCTTCCTCAGGAAAAAAAGGGGACGGCTGGCATCTGATGTTAGTTCAGAGCTAGTCCTCCTCAGCAAAGTAAATAAATAAATAAATAAATAAATAAATAAATAAATAAATAAATAAATAAAAAGGCCTTTATCTCATTCCTTCTGAGTGTGGGTGCCCACCTCACAGTTTCATAAACTGGGATGTCCTTTCAACTTTGTTTTTGTTGGGAACTTGTGGCTCTCTATAGCCTTATCTACTTTTAACTAGCTTCCTGGTTTTATAAATGCTCTCTCCTTCTTCAATTACTGATGCAGTTTGCAGGATCCCTCACGTCCATCTCTTTTCTTGTGGATATGTTATTTCCAGCTGCATAAACCACAGCTGTTTTCTGAAATATAGATACCAACTTGCCAACGACGACTCAGGGACTCACCTTGGACACTACAGTTAACTACCTAGCAATGTAACCCCTCGTCTTTCTCCAATATTATGAATGTGTGATTCCTGGCTGTATGAACATTGGCTATTTTATTCAAATCTGAACTTTCTATCTTTGTAAATGATGACTCCTTCTTCTTTGTGTAGACATGTATGCTAAAATGGCCATCTCCTTTCTTGACACTGACAAGAAATATCTGGCTGTGTAAACACTAACTCTTAGGTGGAAATTAAAGCAAGTTTCTAGGTGCATTCAACACTGGCCATCCTGCTTGCTTGCTACACATGTGAGATACCTGGCTCCGTAAATCCTGATCATTTTCCCATGGATAGTCATGTGAGCCACAGAGTTGTGTAAGCCATGGGTGTAATTCTTTTCTAGATACTGATAGGAACTTCTGACCCTACTCATTTTGACTCTTCTTTCCCCCAAATATAACTGTGAGCTTGCCAGCTGTGAGCACACTGGCCATTTGCTTCTTTATTACTGATTTAATTAGGTCCTCAGAGGCATCTAACCCACTACTCTTATTATGGATGTGCGCTTCCTGGCTGCATATGCACTGACTGCCTTTTCCTTTGAGACTGATATCAGGACCAGGAGGTGTAAACCCCCAAATCTTCGTCCCTGGAGATTAAAGTACCTGTCAGCTCTATATGCACTGGATTTCGAATTCCAGGATACCTAATTGAACTTCACAACTGCATACCCCCTGAGTTCCTTTCTTGAATACAAAGATGAAATGTCTGTCTGTATCCCTTCTACCTTGAAACTGATGAGACATTCCTACTGTGTTACACACACACACAAATATACACAGACACAGACACACAAATCCTGACTCCTTTCTTATGCATTTCACTGTGGGCTTCTAAGCTGGTTAAACCCTGACTTCTTGTACATAAATAACCACATGAACTTGTGCCTATGGAAACTCTGGGGTTTGTCTTTTGATACTATTGTGAGCCCTCAACCACATAAACCCAAATTCCTTCTCCTTGGATGTGGATGTGAACTTCTTGTCAGTAAAGAACCTGGTCCCTTCTACTGGTATGGATTTGAGCTTCCTGGCTTCAGAAACCTGAAGGATACCTTCTTGTGTGAAGTGTGATCTTCCAGATGTGTACACAGTGGATTTTCTCCTGGTGTGAATGGGAACTTTTCTGATGTGTACTATCTGGCTTTATTTTCTTTACCCAAGCATACAGGGGTGGACTTTAGGCCTATATAAAATATGGACTACTTCTCGTAGACATGGACGTGCCCTTCTCATTTATTTAGCCTTGATTTACACTTTTTTCCTATTTGTGAGATCTCATCTATATAAACACTACGTTTGGATGTGCATATGATTTTCCTGGCTGTGACAAAATGTTGACCTTTTCTTGGGTATGGATGAGAGATTCCTAGCCAGGTAAATCCTCTCAGCCTGATGCTGGTATATTGTGCTAATCATGACCACTTCTTTATACATACAGAGCAGTGCAATTTCTGATCTAGAAAGCTTACAATGTACCCCTTGGGTGTGGATTCAAGCATCCCTTCCTTACATATTCTCCACTCATCTCTTTCTGGATAGCTGTCTTGATATAAACAGTGACTTTATGTCACGTGGTTACGGATATAGGTTTTCTGAGTGAATGAATGCCTGACTTCCTTCACCTTAGTAATGGATGTATTCTTTGTGCATATAAAAATACTGGACTCCTTCTTCTGAGATAAACATGCAGGCTTCCAATCTATGTAAACCGTGACCGTTTTATTCCTTGTATGTGGAGGTAAAGTCTACACACATCTAAGCCATGACCAACTACCTTTTAACATGTGTGAGCTCCCTCTGAACCCAGTTCTCCTTCTTCCTGAAATATGGATATGAAGTTTCCAGCTGTGTAAACCTTAACCTCCATTACTTTGGTTATGAACATGAGCTTCAAAGAAGTATGAATCTTGCCCTCCTAGTGTTTGTATATAGATGCAGGAATGTTGGCCATATAAACTCTGGCTTTCTTTTTCATTGCACAGGAAATGTGAGTTTCCCAGAAGTATGAACCAATCTCCTTTCCTGCATAAGGATGTGAGTTTCCATTGTGTAAACCCCAACTCCCTCCTCTTTGGATAGGAATGTAAACATTCCACTGTATAATTGTTCTTCATCTACATATATATATGATTGATATATGTAAACTGTAGCATATATTTTGAATATAAAATAAGATATATTTTCTATATATGCTGAGGTTTATGTATATAATATCCTGCTATATTATATATAATATTCCATTCTATATATATTATATGTAAATATAATATTACATCATATGTCTAATGAATAATATTCAGCCATGAGAAAGAAGGAAATCTTGATGTCTACAAAAACATGGATGAAACTTGAGGGCATGATGTTGAGTGAATAAGTTAGAAGGAGAAAGACAAATACTTATGATATCACAAACACTTGGAATCTAAAGAAGCCAAACTCAGAGAAACAAAGAGTAGAAGGGTGTTTACCACAGGCTTAAGGGTGGAGGAAACAGGAGATGTAGGTCAAAGGATGCAGACTTCCAGGTAAAAGTTCAGAGAGATCTATGTACAGCACTGTGAGTACAGTTGACAATATTGTGTTATATACCTGAAAACTCTGGAGTATAGGTATTAAATATTCTCACCACAAAAAAGAAATGAGAAGCATGTGATGTGAGGTAGCTTTTGCTAATGGTATGGGGATAATCATTTTACAATATATAGGTGGATCAGATCAACACCTTGTACACCTTAAACTTACAGAATGTTATATGTCAGTTTTATCTCATGAAAAAAATCCAAGGAATTAAAACATCATATACCATGATCCAGAGGATTTATCCTGGGATTCTGTCAACAAGACACCCCCTTTATCTTAAGAAGACACATGGATTGAGAGCGAACAGACAAAAATGTTATACACAAATGGTAAAGAGAGAGAGGGTAAATGGGGCTATGTTTATGTCATGCAAAATAGACTTTAAATCAAACATTTTCACAAGAGACAAAGAGGATATTATTTAAACATTGAACAATAAATTCACGAAGAGATCAACAATTATAAATTATGAATTCTTCCAACATCAGAGCATCTAAATATATAAACCAAATATTAACAGAACTGAAGAGAAATAGCAGTGCAAAAATATCAGGAGGCTTCAATAACCCACTATCAATGATGAACAGATCAACCAATCAGAAAATCAATAAGAAAACTCAGACTTGATCAGCACTATAGATTACATGGAATTGACAAACCTATACAGAATATTTCATTGAAAAAGAGAAGAATACATATTTTTGCAAGTGCACCCAGCACACTCTCATGATACATCACATGTCAGATGACAAAACAAATCTTAACAAAATTAAAAAGGCTGAAATCCCATCAACTGCTTCTTACCACAACTGTATAAAAATAGAAATCAGTACCAGGAAAATAACTGGAAAATTCACAATTATTTGGAAATAAAATGACACCATGAAAAACTAATGGGTCAAAGAAGAAATCAAAAAGGAAATCAAATATATATTGAAACAAGGAAAAAATGGAATCACAACATATCAAAACTTATGGGATGCAACCACAGCAGTTCTAAGGGTGCCATTTATATCTTAAACCCATGCAGCAAGGAAATGGAAAGTTCTCAAATAAACAACCTACATTTACACCTCAAGGAACTAGAAAGGAAGAAAGTCTAAACCTAAATTTGGCAGAAGGAAGGAAATAAATATTAGAACAGAAACAAGTGACGTGAACGACTATGAAACAACAGAAATATTAACAAATGAACAACTAAGAGATGGTTCTTTGAAAAGATAAAAACAAAAATGACAAACTCTTAGTGAGACTACATAAGAAAAAAACAGAGGACCCAATTCGTCAAAATTACACATTAAAGAAGAGACATTACAACAGATACCACAGTAATGCAAATCATAAGAGGCTACTCGGAACAATTATACAGCAACAAATTACACAACCCAGAAGCAATGGATAAATTCTTCAAAACATATATCCTGCCAAAATGGAATCAGGAAGAAACAGAAAATAAGATGAGACAAATTACCAAGAGGAAGTCTGAAACAGTAATCAAAAATCTCTCAACAAAGAAAAGCCCAGAAATAAATGGCTTCCTTGCTGAATATCACCCTTTTACATTTATAGAAGAATTAATGCCAATCCTTATCAAACTCTTCCGAAATTTCAAAGAGAACATGGCTAAACTCACAGTATGAGGCTAAACTCACAGTATGAGGCTAGCAATAGCTTGACACCAAAGCCAGATGAGGACGTTGCAGAAAACTACAGGAAAATATCTCTGATAAATGCATATGCAAAAATTCTCCATAAAATGGTAGCCAACTGAATTCAGCAGACATAAAAGAATCATTCATCATGATCAAGTGGGATTTAGCCCAGGATGCAAGGATAATTCAACATGTGCAAATCAATAAATGTTATTTGCCACACAAATAGAAGGACAGGAAAAATCGTATGATAACTGCAATAGACATTTAACAAAATTCAACATCTATTCATGATAAAAATCCTCAACAAATTATGTATATACAGATGTGTCACCACATAATATAAGCCACATCTGACAAGCCCAAAGCTCACCTCATACTCAATGGTGAAACTTTGAAAACTTTTCCTCTGAGATCAGGAACAAGACAAGGGTAGCCACACTTAGCACTGCTGTTCACCACAGTATTGGAAGTCCCAGCCAGAGCAATGAGGCAAGAAAAGAAATACAGGGGATCACAATTGGAGAGGAAGAAGTAAAACCATCTCTATTTGCTGATCATATGATTTTATGCAGAAAATCCTCGAGAGTCCACCAAAAAACTGTAAGACCTAAAAAGCAAATGCAGTAACATTGCAGGATATAAAATCAACATGCAAAGATCAGTAGCATTTCTGTAACTAACAATGAATTGTCTGAAAGAGAAATAGCAAAAATCATCCCATTTACAATAGCATCAAAAACAATTAGATAGTAACTTACCTATTAATATAACCAAGGAGATGAAAGATCTCGTCACTGAAAACTGCTAGGGATTGGTGAAAGAAATTGAAGAGACAAATAAAGGAAAAGATATCCCACATTCATGGATCAAAAGAATTAATATTGTTAAATTGTCCATAACTATCCAAAGCTATCGATAGATTCAATGCAATCTCTATCAAGATTCCAATGGTATGTGTTACAGAATTAGAAAAAACAATCCTAAAATTTGTATGAAGCCAAAAAGGACTTTGAATAGCCTGAGCAGTCCTGAGAAAGAACAACAATGCAGGAGGCATCCTACATCCTGATTTCAAGCTATACTGTAAAGTTATAGTAATCAAAGCAGTACAGTACTGGCATAATACCCAACACAGTACTTGCATAAAAACCAACACACAGACCAATGAAGAGGAATCAAGAGCCCAAAAATAAACCCGTGCATATAGAGTCTACGAATACTTGACAAGGAAGCCAACAATAGTCAATGGAGAAAAGACAATCTCTTTAATAATTGGTGCAAGGTACATGAAAAGGTGCTCAACAACACTAATCATTAGGGAAATGCAAATCAAAACCACAGTGAAGTGTCACCTCACTCACTCCAGGTAGAATGGTGATCATCAAAAATACAATAGATACAAAAATACAAGTGATAACAGATGCTGCCGGGATGTGTAGAAAAGGAAAGCTTTGTGTACTGTTTGTGAGACTGTAAAGTGGTATAGCCAGCTGGAAAATAGCATGGATGTTCCTCAAAAAATTAAAAATAAAACAACCACATGATCCAGCAATTCTCATGGGTGTATATCTGAAGGATATGAAGCCACAATGTCAAAAGGATATCCTCACCCTCAGGATCATTGCAGGATTATTTACAATAGCCAGGTCATTAAGGAAACAACCTGAGTGTCCATGGATGGATAGATTATATGTGTATAATATATATATAATATAAATAGAAATATAATATATCTATTTTGAATGGAAGAGCATGCAGCCATAAAAAAGAAATCCTGCCATTTGTAACAAATGGATGGACCTTGAGGGTGTTACACTAGGTGAAGTAAGTCAGATGGACAAGGAAAAGTACTGTAAGATCTCAATTATATGTGGAATCTAAAAGTAGAAAACAAAACAAACTCATAGAAAAGTGATCAGACTGTTTTTACCAGAGGTGGGGAATCAGCATGTAGACATAAGATAAGGAAGTACTGGGTATATGATGTACAGCATGCTGACTATAGTTAATACTGCTGTATGGTGTATTTGAAAGTTGCTGAGACGGTAAATCCTAAAAGTTTTCATCACGAGGAATTAAAAACACTTTGACATGACCAATGTTAACTAAACCTACTGTGGTAATCATTTCACAATATACGTAAGTCAAGTCATTATGTTATACATCTTAAATTTGCATAGTGCTATACATCAGTTATATCTCAATAAAACTGAAAGAAATAAAATGAATAGATCAACCAACCAGAAAATCAATAAAAAAATTTGAACTTGAACAACACGGTAGTCCAGATGGAACTAACAGACATATACAGAACATTCCATTCCCAAGAGAACAATATGCACTTTCAAATGCACCCAGATACTCTCACATGTTGGGACCACAAACCAAGTCTTAACAAAATTAAGAAGGCTGAAATCACATGTGCTTTTTCTGACAACAGTGGTATGAAAATAGACATCAGTAAGAGGAAGACAAGTGGAATACTCACAAATATGTGCAAATTAAACGACATCCTCTTGAAAAATGATAAGTCAAAGAAGAAATAAAAATGGAACTAAAACCATACACTGAAACAAACAAAAAAGGAAAACACAATGCAACAAACTCATATGATGCAGCAAAAGCAGTTGTTAAAAAGAGGGAACTTTTCAGTGATAAATACCTACATTTAGAAAGAAGAAAGATCTGAAAATAACAACCTAATTAGAACCCTCAAGGAATTAGAAAAGGAATATCTAAACCCAACGTAGAAGGAGGATAGATAAACATCAGAGCATAAATAAATGAAATAGAGAGTAGGAAAACAATACAAAGATGAAAGAACTAAGACCAGTGTTTTTAAAAGATAAACAGAATTGACAAAGCTTTAGCTAGATTTACCAAAAGACAGAGAGAGGGAGAGAGAAAGAGAGAACAAGTATCAAATAAATAAAACCAGAAGAGGAGGAGGAGACTTTACACCTCATACCACATAAACACAAAAGGAACATAAGGGAAAGATTGTAAATATTTATATGCTAACAAATTGGATAGGCTAGAGGCGATGGATAAATTGCTGAAAAAGTAGAATTCACCAACACTAAATCATGAAAAAATAGAAAATCTGAACAACCAGTAATGACTAAGGACATTGAAACAGTAACAACATCCTACCAACAATGACAATCCTGTGAGCAGATGGCTTCACTGGAGAATTCTACCAAACACTGAAGAAGATTTAATGCCAAGCACTGTCAAATTCTTCAAAATATAGAAGAATATTTTGATTCTTAGGGAAATGCAGACTTCCAATCCAATTTTATGAGGAAAGCATTATCCTCATAGAAAATCCAGACAAAGACGATTTGAGAAAAGAAAATTATAGGCTTATGTCTGTCATGATCGCAGATGCAAAAACCCACAACAAAACTCAGCAAACCGAATTAAATAGCACATTAAATTTATTGTACACCATTATTAAGTGGGATTTATCCCTGGGAAGCAAAGATGTTTCAACATATTCAAATCAATACAGGTGATACACCATATTGTGAGGGTGTAGTGTAAAAATCATGATCATCTCAACAGATGCAGAAAAAACATTTGACATAATTCAACATCCTTTAATGATGGAACATGCAACAAATCAGGTGTAGAAGGAACACACCTCATTGTAATAAAGTCCACATATGACAAGCCTGCAGTTGACATACTCAATATTGAAAGTTTGAATGTCTCCTCTAAGATGCTTGTCTTGACAAGGGCACTTGCTCTCTCCACTCCTATTCAACAGAGGACGCTGAGTCCTCATCAGAGCAATTAGACAAAACAAATAAAAACAAGAGTATCCACGTTGTAAAGGAAGAAGTACAATTGTTTCTGTTTGCAGAAGACATCATCTTACATATAGAAAACTCTAAGACTGCACAAAATAAATGGCTCTAACAAATTCAGCAAATTAGGAGGGTACCACATCAACACACAAAAAAATCAAATGTTCCTATATACTAACAATGAACTATCCAAAATGGAAATTAAGAATGAAAAACTATTTACAATAGCACTGGAAGAAACACTATTGAGAAACAGCTGGCTAATAAGTGTTTAAAACTTCCTATTTTCCTGGTCCCTCAACCTCCCTGCAGACAGGCTAGGGAGCCCTGCCTTAGAGACCAGGTGCCCCAGGCTGATGAGGATCTCCCTGACAATTTCCCTTTTCACCCCCACTGACTGTGATCTAGGAACCGTCACATACACCAGCGAAATCCCTTCACACCTTTGGCTTGTGTGTGCCAACCTGACCCCAATCAACGTACTTGCCCACGGGTCTGCAGTGTCTCTCAGTTCCTCACCTGCTGGGTCATCCCACTCCCTGGGCGCCACTCCCATATGACCCCCTGCACAGCATGCCATACCATGCCTCCCTCCTCTAGGACCTGTGAGTATAATGAACACTTTAATTTCCTATGTTTAATTTCATATTTAATTTCATGCCTCTCCTCATTAATTTCTGCAGCCATGTTGAAGTAATCCTCAAAAGCCCCACAAGATGGACTTACTTCCCCATTTACACTACCTTATCCGAAGAGATCATTGTGCACTGAAAACTAGAAAGCACTGATGATAGCAATTAAAGAAACACAAATATAACAGAAAGATTTCCTGAGTTACGTGACTGTAGAATTTATGATATTAAAATCAGGTAAGCCAACCTACAGAAAAAGAAAATCCTAAAATTCAAAGGGGACCACAAAAGACCCTGAAAGACCTTGAGAAAGAAGAAGAAATCTGGAGACATCACACCTTCTGATTTCAACCTATATTATAAAGCTATAGCAATCAAAAGAGTACACTTTGATTACTGTTTTTCAATCAAACAGACATAAAGAGCAGTGCAACAGATCAGAGAGCGCAAAATAAGTCTAACTACTTGTGTGGTCAAGTACAACAATGGAGCCCAGAATATACGACGGGGAGAGGAGAGTGTCTTCAATAAATGGTGTTGGGAAAACTGGACAGCCAGGTACAAAAGAATGAAACTGGACCACTATCTTACAATGCACAAAATCGACTGAAAATGGAGTAGGACTTGAGCATATACCTGAAAACATAAAACTCCTAGAATATAACGTAGGCGGTATGCTCCTTGACAACAGTCTTGGCAATGATTTTCTGCATGTGATAACAAAAGGAAAGGAACAAAAGAAAATATAAATGAGTGGGACTTCACCAAATGCAAAGATTCTGTACAGCAAAGAACACCATCAAGAACATGAGAAGACAATCTATTAAATGGAAGAAATATTTTCAAATCATTTTTCTGATAAGACGTTGACATCTAAAACATGTAATGAACTCATACAACTGAATAGCAAAAAAAAATCTGATTAAAAAATGGGCAGAGGCTCTCAATAGACATTTTTCCAAAAAAGACATACCGATGGCCAACAGGTATGTGAAAAGGTGCTTGACATCAGTAATCGTCAGGGAAACGCAAATCAAAACCCCAATGAGATGTCACCGCACACCTGTTGGATAGACTACTATCAAAAAGAAAAGAAATAACGTGTGTTGGTGAGGATGTAGAGAAAAGGGAACCCTTGTGAACTGCTGGAGGGAATGAGAGTTTGCAGCCCCTTTGGAGAACAATATGCAAGTTCCTCAAAAAAATTAAAAACAGAACTACAGGAAGATCTAGCAATTCCACTGGAAACCAAAACACTAACTATATTCACTGCAGTATTATTTTCAATAGCCAAGACATGAAAACAACCTGCTGTCCATCAACAGATGAACAGATAGAGAAAATGTGTGTATATATGCAACGGTGTATTAGTCGGCCATTTAAAAAAGGAAATCCTGCACTTTGCAACAACAAGAGGGACCATTAGGGCATTATGCTAAGTGAAATAAGTCAGACAGAGAAAGACAAATACTGTATGATTTCCATTGTATTTGGAATCTATTAAAAAAAATCCCAAAACCCTGACCTCATTCACAGAGAACAGATTGGTGGTTGCCAACTGCAATGGTTGTAGTGGGGTGGGGTGTGGTGAAATGGGTGGAGGAGATCAAAAGGTACAAGCTTCCACTATAAGTCCTGTGGCTATGATGTACAGTATGTTGACTACATTAATAATACTATATTGCATATTTGAAAGTTGCTAAGAGTAAATCTTAAACGTTCTCATCACAAAAAAATTGCACTAAATGTGGTGGTGGATGTTCACTTATTATGGTGATAATTTCTAAATACATAAATATATTTGAAAAATAAAATTAAAAAGCACATTTGAAAAAAATTGCAAACTCAAAGTAAGAACTTTCCAAACTAATGAGGGAGACAGGCAAAAGCAGAATGAGGGAATGTGAAGCATTTAAGATTATCAGCGGACTTCTCAAGAGAAACCTTGCAGTCTAGAGGGAGCGAGACAATATATTCAAAGTGCTGAAAGAAAAATATTGGCAACCAACATCAGTATATCCAACAAAACTGCTCTTCACACTAAAGGAGAAGTTAAGACCTTCCCAGATAAACAAGGGCTGAGAGAATTCACCTCCACCTGATATGAACTACCAAATGCTGAAGAGAGTCCTTCAAGTTGAAGAGAAGTTATGATAAACACCAAACAAAACCATTTAAACATAGAAATCTATTGGTAAACATATAGACACCTATGGAACCCTGTAATATTGTAATGTAAGTGTAAATCACTTTACCGCATAGAGAATTTAAAAAAGAAACGCATAAAGTCATTGCAAATTGAGATCAATAGATCCACAACATAACAAGAAATAATTTGTGTCATCAATAATATAAAGTGTGGAGATCAGAGATGTGACATATTAGTATTCTGACATGAGTTTGAAGTTAGTGGTTATCAGTTAAAATAGATTGTTATAATTTTCAGACGTTGTATTTAATTGCAGTGGTAACCACAAAGGCAAGAGCTAAAGGATATACTGTAAAGGTAATGCGAAGGAATCACACACATCACTATAAAAACAAAGTCAATGATGGGGCCAGCCCCGTGGCTTAGCAGTTAAGTGCGCGCGCTTGGCTACAGGCAGCCCAGGTTCAGATCCCGGGCACGCACCGACGCACCGCTTCTCCGGCCATGTTGAGTCCATGTCCCACATACAGCAACTAGAAGGATGTGCAACTATGACAGACAACTATCTACTGGGGCTTTGCAGGGGGGAAAGGAGGAGGATTGGCAATAGATGTTAGCTCACAGCTGGTCATCGTTAGCAAAAAGAGGAGGATTAGCATGGATGTTAGCTCAGGGCTGATCTTCCTCACCCACAAAAAAACAAACAAACAAACAAACAAAAAAACAAAATCAATGCAGCACAAAGAGGCAGAGAGGGAGGAACGGCGGGACAAGAAGCTACAAGACAAAAGCAATTAAGAAAACAGCAATTGCAATTCTTCCTTGTCTGTAATTACTTTTTAAACTTTTCTGAATTAAATGACGTAATTGAAAGATACTGGTTGGCTGAACAGAGTTGAAAACTTTCCAACTATAGCCTCTCCACAAGGGACTCATTTTTTACTTAAGGACACACAAAGGCTAAGAATGAAAGGACAGAAAAAGGTATCCATGCAAAGGGGAACCTGAATTTGAAGGGGTAGACATATCTGTGTCAGAGGAAATACAGGATACACCAAAAACTGTAACGAGACAGAAATGGTTAAATGATAAATTTCATACTATATATATACTTTTTTTTTTTCTTTGTGAGGCAGATCGGCCCTGAGCTAACATCTGCCCATCCTCCTTATCTTTTTGCTGAGGAAGAGCTGGAACTGGGATAACATCCATGCCCATCTTCCTCCACTTCCTATGGGATGGCGCCACAGCATGGTTTGACAAGCTGTGTCGGTTGCATCACCGGGATCCAGGCCTGTGAACCCCAGGCTGCCTTGGCAGCAGCATGCTCACTTAACCGCTTGTGCCACCGGCCGGCCCCTCATGTTATATTTTACCACCATAAAAACATATATATATTGCTAAACTACAGTGTCTTCAAGATGTCTGAAATATCATTTTACCTTTAAATATGTTTGGATATTTTCTTGCTCTTTATAAAATTGCCTTTTATGAAACTAATGTTTTACAACATGTAACCAATGTAAACTATATTGGAATGAAGGACAGAGAGCAAAGAGTATGAAATATTTCAGGCAATTTTAGATGATTACAGTGTAATAAGTGACATCCAAAAATTTTTCACTCAGAAAACTGTACGCCTCAAGCAAGAATGTTGATAGGAATTTTAATTCTGCATTTCTATTTTTAATACACTGTTTTAGTCAAGAATCAGCAGAATATATTCATCAATTAACAGGACCATGGGGCACCCACTAAAACTGGTAATATGATCAAGTATTCAAATTGAGGCAAGAGCTTTATGCAATATACTTATAGAGGTTTGGATTTTCTCTATCTCTTTCCATGTAGTCTCTGCCAATTAAGAATTCTATGCTCTTTGTCAGATCACTAGCCTATAAAATAAAGTAAATTATTAGGGTCAATAGAAAAGGAAATCACAATATTGACTTACCATTCTCCCTAAAATAGACAAAATTCATGATCACGGCTTACCTAGATATGCTTCACGCAAAATAATTTTCTTAACTAAAATAGATTACTATCTGTTAGTAAACAGGAATAAAACATACTTAACACATAATGAAGAGTGTAAAAATACATCTGGGCTGCACTTTAGGGAAAGTCATATTTCAAACTGCTTTAGTAACTTTGCAGAGGAAAATAAACTTAGTCGTTAACCAAGTCGCCATATAACAAAGGCTCTAAAGCAGAAGACAGTTAATGCCTTAGGCACTGATGTTTCTACTAGGCATCTGTTTAGTTAGGGAGGTACAGACTGACCTCACTTGGCAGGCAAGTTAGGAAAATTAATGCATGATTTACTAAAACACAAGGAGGCATCAGGCAAGCCATGGGTAGACAACTGGGAAAGGGAGTAAAGAATAAATGTGTTTACCTCCAAGAAGCACAACAGCTTTTAAAAGTGGAAAAAATAAAAAATACAACACTGATAATGAGACTAGTGACAGCTGGGATTTACACAGCACTTACTCTACTTTAGGCAACACTTTCGTCTTAACATCGTTAGGGTAAAATATTATTTATTTAAAATCACCATTTCTCATGAGGAAACTGGACGTAAAGACAAGTTAGGTAAACTTGGCAAGAGTCTCAAAAAGAGTAAGAGACGAGATGACGTAGGACTAAAATCTAGCTGACGGGCTCCAGACTCTATGAGGCACACCAGAATCTTCCGTCTAGAAATCTATGTCTTCTGTAGCAATTGTATTTTAATTATTTAGGATATGTGAAACTACACACCATTTGTTACCTTATTTTAAAGACAAAGTACTGACAAGTCAGCTTGAAATTGCTAATATTTATTACAAAACAAAATTTACTCAAAAGCCTAAACTACAGGAATCAAACAACACTGTAGTAACTTTTTAAATGATCTATTTTTTTAATTTTAATTAAGAAATAATTTGGCAAAAAATTATGTTATATAAACTGTTAGTTTATAATGTTTAAGATAGTATCATGAAGTTCCATCTCAAGGGACAAGAATAGACTGAAAAAGGACTATCCTAATGAGACCAAAGTCCCCTTTTGCTGGTAATTGTGGAGTACTCAATGACAAGCAGTACACATAAAGACCGCTTTAACTGAAATCTATCAAGTAGGTACATCAGGAGGGACATCTAAATCGTGGAGGTCCATCGAAATATTTACAACTGGATCATGAGGCTAATTTCTTTTCCTGTTACCTTTTGAAAGGTAACAATGTTTCTGCTTATAAAATTGATACAATTTAATAATTTAAATACAGTAAAGTATAACACCAAAAGGGACAGAAGTCCTGTATGAGAACCACACTGCTGTACAATTGTTTTCCTCCATAGAAATACATGATTTACTGAAAATTAATTTCTAAATTTATCCTTTAATTTAAAAAAGTACTCGATGCCATCGGATATGGGTAGATTACCGTTAGTGTAAATTTTAGCTGGTTACACAATTTTGAGAGAAGTACACTGTGGTTAAGTGTTTTCCTTATCTTCATAATTCAAACAATGGCCGCATCAATCTGATACTGTCGGTCTGGAAAAACTCTCTCTGTGGTGATGGTATGTTCCTCTGTCTAATGAAAATAAAAGATAAAATGTGAACACATGACATTTCAATATTATATAAACTGTTATGCAAATGGAATGTTCTAAGGGATCAAACTTCTAACAAAGTAACAAAGACATAAACATATATATATATATATAATCCACTACTACCTTAAATCTAAATCTTTTATATATTATTCCTTTTAGAATTAAAAGTTTGCATTAAGTCATCTTCGATTTCCAGTCAGTCTCCTTTTAACCAGAGGAAGGAAAAGGAAAGTCCATAGCCATGATTTGAGATTTCAAGTTCCTTACGACTAATTATATGTTTCTTTGGCCCTGCATACTCTCATGATCCTGTATGATTATAGCTTTCAAGTTACCGTCTTTAAATGTGATGTCAAAGGTACAAAGTAAAATTTATCTTGTACATATTAAAATGACTCCATTACTCCTTTTTCCATTTATTCAAGCTAAAGCTTTACTTTTCTACTCTACTTCACATGCAGTCATTTATTTTCAGAGACTCTTCTCATTTTAACCTCTGACAATTGTAAGGGAATATGTCTGATGAACTAGTCTAAAAGTGCATGTCTATATTCTAAACATCATTCTAACTTCTAACTTCAAGCATTTTTCATCCTGTCTTCTATCCTAAACCTTCGAGAGGAATCTTCCAAATCATCTGAGTTTCCAGTTAGGAATCTACAATATCTTCTTCATTGCCTCTGGGTTCCAGATTCCAAATAAAGCTCCAGATAGTCTCGAAGCAAGAGTGGCTTAGTTTTAACTTCTCAGTATTACCTAAGTTTTTTTTACCACTTCACAGTCTGTGTGTGTGCTTTCATCAGTAGTATTTTTCCTTCCATGCTCACTCCACCTCACTTTTATTAGAACATTTTAACTCCAATTTTCCCCATAAAGTTTTAAATATATCCCTATCTCTACTTAAAAATATATTCATCGTCTACCATTCAGATATATACATACATATTACTGAGGTGAAATTGACAAAACATACAATTATCCATTTTAAAATGTACAGGTTGGTGGCATTTAGTGTACTCCCAGGTTGGGCAACCACCATCTATCTCTAGTTTCAATACCTCGTCACCACTCCAGAAAACCCCTGCACACATTAAGTAATCACTTCTCATTCTGCATTTCCCAAGACTTGCTCACCACTACTCTGCTTTCTTTATCTAGAGATTTGCCTACTCCTCACATATCATAAGAAAGAAATAATATAAAATATGACCTTTACATCTGGCTGCTTTCACCTAGCATATTGCTTTCATACTCATAATATTTTCAAGGTTCATTCACACAGAAGGATATATTAGTACTTTGTTTCCTTTTATAGATGAATGATATACCATTGTATGTATATGCTACAATTTATTTATCCATTTATCTACTGATGACATCTTGGTTATTTCCATTTTGGCTATTACGAATAATGTTGTGAAAAGCATTTGTGTGATGCTTCAACGTGACATACGCTTTCTTTTTCTCTTTCATATATAGTGATAATTGCAGAGTCATATGATCACTCTGTGTTTAACTCTCTGAGGAAACTCAAACTGTTTTACACAGAGGATGCACCAGTATATATTCACACCAGCAATGTACCAAGATTTCTTCACATCCTCATGAAATGTTTAATATCTGATTTGCTATTTTAAGCCATCCAAGAGAATGTGAAGTCGTAACCATTGTAATGTTTTTTTCTGAGGAAGATTTGCCCTGAGCTAACAGCTGTTGCCAATATTTCTCTTGTTTTTCTCGCTTGAGGAAGATTAGACAATCTTCCTCCATCAAGTGTATGGGT
This sequence comes from Ceratotherium simum simum, assembly GCF_057802395.1. Taxonomy (NCBI): domain Eukaryota; kingdom Metazoa; phylum Chordata; class Mammalia; order Perissodactyla; family Rhinocerotidae; genus Ceratotherium; species Ceratotherium simum. Next base: position 12,269,567 of record NC_141941.1, read on the forward strand.
GACTGCCACAGCATGACTGACAAGTGCTCTAGGTGTGTGCACCACTGAACTGGCAAAACCTGGCCACTGAAGCGGAGCACACCAAACCTAACCACTTCACCACGGGGCCAGCCCCTCTCATTATAATTTCCATTTGAATTTCTTTGATGGCCAATGATGTTGAATATTTTTCATGTGCTCATTTGCCATTTGAATACCTTCTCTGAAGAACCGTCTATTCGAGTGCTTTGACCATCTTTTAAGTAGCTTACATTTAATTTTTGAATTGTAAGAGTTCTTGAATTTAATACACAGATTGCGTGTCTATGAACATATATACATATATAAAATTTTAAGTCAAAATTACTACAAGAGACAAGAAGAATATTGCTGATAAAATGGTCAAGGGCCGGCCCCGTGGCTTAGTGGTTAAGTGAGCGTGCTCCACTGCTGGCGACCCGGGTTCGGATCCCGGGCTCACACCGACGCGCTGCTTCTCTGGCCATGCTGAGGCCGCGTCCCACATACAGCAACTAGAAGGATGTGCAGCTATGACACACAACTATCTACTGGGGCTTTGGGGGGAAAAAATAAATAAAATCTTTAAAAAAAAATGGTCAATACGTCAAGGAAATACAGCAATTCTCAAAATGTTTGCACCAAGAAAAAAATGCCACAAAGTGTGTGAAGCCAATATTGACAGAACTTCAGCAAGAAACAGTTTTAAAACAATTATTGGAGACTTTAATACCACACTTTCAACAATACACAGAATATCTAGACAGAGGAATAACATGGATATTGAGGATTTCAACAGTTCTATAAGCGAACTAAACTTAATAAAACACTCCAGCCATGAAGAATAACATAAATAGTTTTCTGAAGTCATGTGAAATATTTTCAAGGATATACCATACGTTATGCTATAAAAACAAGTCTCAGCAAATTTTAAAACATTAAAATCATACAAAAAATATTCTCCAGCCACAACAGAATCAAGCTAGAAATCAGTAAAAAAGAAAACTTGGAAAATTCACAAATACATAGACATAAACAACATACTCTTAAATAACGAAAAAGATTAGTGGAGAAAACACTGGGAATGCAGCAAATACTTAGAGATGAATGAGAAAGAATAGACAACCAAAAATAAAATTTTTGGGATGCTGTACAGCAGTGCTCTGAGGGAAATTTAAAGCCGTAAACATGCACACATTAACAAAAAGAGAGAGAGCTCAAATCAATAACTTGAGGAACTAGAAACAGAAGAGAAAACTAAACTCAAAGCCACGTGAAGGAACAAAATAATACAGATAAGTGCAGAGGCAAACCAAATGGAGAATTAAAAAAAGAGAGACAAACAGCAAATCAAAAAGTCCCTTCTTTGAAAACATAAAATAGGCAAACATTGACATTGACTAAGGAAAAAAGAGAGATGACAAAAGTCACTAAAAGAAGAAATGAAAGTGCAGACTTGCTATTTTTGAACTTCCATATTATTCAATGTCTAAGAAACATCCAAAGCCTTAAGCAAAATCTCATGTTATATTTGTAAGGTCTGTAGACCCTAACCGATTTTCTAAAAGTGGGGTCAGTGATGTGATTCAAAATCTAATCCATACATCTAGTTGTGAGCTATGATATAAAAAGCTGGGAAAATTCCCTCTCACTTGAACATCAAGAAACAAGCAGATAGTTTTTAACCATAGCTTTTACTGTACCAAGCAGAGAGTGAGGTTCCAGGGCAACCTAAATCTAAGCAGAGACAAGACACAAGTACTGGCTCAGTTGTGTTCGCCTGAAAAAGGAAGTAACATCTATACATGTGAGTAAGAAGAGTTAACTTAAACATTTTAACAAATGCTGCAGGGTGGATGATACTACATGATAGTATAGAACTCATGAGAGCTAACAACATAAAGGGAGTTCAAATTAACTTGATGGTTTTTCCCCAACGACCTCACTAAGTAGGCACTCAGATGAAAGACAGTGGGAGGCCAGAGAGAGCCCCTCTCTGTGGTACAGTCTGGAAGAGTCACACAAAGCTCACCACAAGAAAGGCCTGGACACGTCTTCTTTAGAAACAAAAGCCTAATAATACTGAGAGAGAAAAAACGAAAACTCTAAACCCATGACTTAAGTGAAATACCACTGTAGAAGGGAAAACATAAAAACAGACTCTCTAACCTTGAAGGAGAGGTGGGAGACCAGCCTGCACTTAGACCACTGAAGATGTTTACCACTGTGGGAGGAACACGATTTCAATAAAGTGCCACCTACAAGACACAGCCACACAGAGCCTACCTAAAATTGAGGAGGAATCAGAAAAAACAGAGAACACTTCCCACAGTCCTCACCACTACTCCAGCAAGTAAAGAGTAACAACAAACGCAGCTATCACTGCTGGTGGAAGACCAAAAGAACTGAGAGAGACCTACTTAAGTCACACAGCTAATGCTGAGTGGAGCAGGAGTATTGAAAATGAGTCTCCATAACACACTAATCCCAACTTTACACCCAAGGTAACCACCCAAAAGAGCTGAAGCCAGCAGTGCTCTAAAGATGATCACAGCAACAACAAATCATAAACTCAGTTTACCTCCTGACACGACTGGCACAACTACACATATTAAAAGACCTGGCAGAAGAGAAGGCACTTACATTTCCAGGCATAAATATTGTTTAACCTAGTCTCTCCTGTTCTACGTAGGAGGTTTTCTTATCAATCAATCAAAAATATATGACAAACAAAAAAGCAAGAGAAAAATATCCCACTATGAAAAGACAAAGCAGTTAACAAAATCAGGACAGAGAAGGTCCCAGTGCTGGAATTACAATTTTAAAATGAGTAGTAAATCTAAAAAACTAGTGGAAAGGGGGCAACATTTAACATGCAGAATTCCATCAGAGAGGTGACAACTATGAGAAAGAATTCACAGAAGCACTATATTTTCAAAAGGTAACAGACACAAAACCTGTCTTCATTATGCTCATCAACAGGCTCAATACAACCACAGAAAGAGTAAATGAAGATGCTTCAGCACACAAATCATAACTAAAGACAAACATGAAAAATAGGAAGGAAACACAAACCTTCAAAGACTCATGATACAATATCAACTAGTACAAAACACACATAACTGAAATCCAAGAAGAAGAAAGGAAAAAGGAGAACAAATATTTGACGAAATAATGGCCGAGTATTAAGACAGACAAAATACAGATCCCAGTCACTCAGAGAATTCTAAACAGAAGGAACAACCCACCTCCACAAAAATGAAACCTAAACAAACTTCTACATCATTTATAATGCTGAAAATATGAAAAAGAACACCTTGAAAGTGGCCAGAAGGAAAAACATTACCTGAGAAGACATAAAGAGTCACAGCTAGCATCTAATAAAAACCAATGCACTGCAGAAGACAATAGAATGGCATTTTTGAAGCACTGAAAGAAAAATAATGTTAAGCCAAAATTCAACACCCACTTTATATCTCTCAAAAATAAAGGAGAAATTAAAAAAAAAGAACTTCAAAATAAATGGTAGGAATTCACCATCAGTAGATCTATTTAGTAGAAATGTAAAAGGAAGTGTCTCCGACCAAAAGAATATGACATACAAATAAAACTTGGATCTACAAAAGACAAAGATGTTGCAAATTATTTAAAATGTATATCAGTTTTCTTCACTCTAAATGATAATTGACTACCTGAAACAATGAGCTGCGATATACTGAGGCCAACAGTATATGTGCCTGTTATGTATGTGAGAGAGAAACTGATTGGATATTATTATAAGAACGTGTCAATACTGCATGAAAATTAGTTAACAGCTGTTGGCACAATGAATTAAATACAGCATTTAAATGTAAAACTGAGGGCAACCAGTAAAACAATGTTGAAAGGAGGAACAAATAAGAAGCCAGGCGTAGATATAAACCAGAATCATAAAAATACTCAATCAAAAAGCAGGCAGAGGAGACACGCCCCACATATAACAATTACAAAACAATTATCAAAAGGGTAGATTTACTCTAATCGTAACAGTAATTGCATAAATTAAAAGACAGACGTTGTCAAGAAAAGATAAAAAATGAAGATCCAACCGGATTGTCAGTTGAAAAAATCACTTTCAATGTAAAGTCATAGATAGGTTCAAAAAGAAGTTGGAGGAAGTGACATCAGCGATATGGTGGAATAGCAGGATTCCCATGTATCTCCCCTCAGCAAGAATAATCTGACAGCCATTGACGGGTAAAAGTGCCTTTGTGGGAGGTTTGAGATACTGGTAGGAGATAAGGAAACACCAAGTGGAGCCCAAGACTGAAGAGAGCCTATTTGGGAAGACATAGCCATGCTCAGGTGACAGAATCACCAACCGAGATCCTGGCTATAGACCCAGAATCAGCCCCATAACCCTGTAGACTTGTTTGGCCTTAGACCTGCCATCAGCATCATCTGGCAAGGGACCTGGCAGAAGCCATTCCTGCCCAGGCCTCGGATACAGGATCACAGACTTCAGACCCAGCTGTTGATCCTGAAGTGGCCCATGACTCAGCTCCAACCCTGTTAGCTGCAAGTCCAGTCCATCCAGGAACCAGGTGGGAGACACACTGTCTATGCTCCAGAGGCAAACCCACCAACATCGGTCTGGCTGCATCTGTTGAAGTGGCTGTAACCCAGCTACAGCTCTTTACAGTTATGGTCCAGAAGCCGGCCTGCCCACCCTGGAACCTGGAGACAGACACACCCATATGTACAAGTGGGAGGTGGGCCTGCCAACACCAGTTCAACTTGAGATCCTGAAGCAACCCTGTGACTCGAGCTCCAGCTTGACTCAGTTGGCTGCCAGAGGAGTCCTGCCTGCCAAAAACCCCAGGAGGAGACAAGCCCATTGGTGCACCCAAAGGAAAGCCTGCAGCCTCAGACTCACCTGTAGACCCTGAAGCAGCCCAGTGCCTTGGTTCTGGCCACTCTCAGCCATCAACCAAACCGAACATGCCTGCCAACAGATCCACCCAGTGAACTATCCGGGGACTGAGACGGAGCCATACCCATCAACATACCTGCCAACAGAACTACCATCTATACCTCCTGAAGCAGAGCCTGGTCCCACAGCCAGGCTATTAAGGAAGGTCCTGGACTTCTCACGGTCCACACCTGCCAAAGACCCTGGCAATAGGCCTGCCAATCGCAAATCATACTGCAGGCCCAGCAGCAGCCAAGTGACTGGAAACAACCCTGATAGACTGCAACTGCAAAGGCAATTCCATCAGCCCAGGGACCCACAGGAGCCCATTACTGCCAAAACCAGTCTGCGAAGACTGGAAGAGGTAATAGCTCCTTCAAATGCACAAAAGCCAACACAAGGCTACATGGATCATGAACAATCAGGCAAACACGACACTATCAAAGAAAATTAACAAAGCTTTAGTAAGTAACCCCAGAACAATGAAGATCTTTGAATTCACTGATAATTTAAAATAGTCCAAGAAGCTCAACAAGATGCAGAAGAACACAGACAACAAAATGAAATCAAGAAAACAGTGCATGAGCAAAATGAGAAGTGTGATGAAAACATACAAACCACAAAAAAAGACGCAAACAGAGATCCTGGTTGAGGAGTTGCAAGAAGACCATGGAGGCATATGACATCCCTCCTTTTCACCTCCTTTAACAACTAAATGTCAGCACCCGTCCACAAACAAAAGTACCTCTGCAGGATGTGTGGGATCCAGCACCACATGCCAGTAAAACTAGAAGAAGTCTTACCCCCACACACACCGAGTAACTGACAGACATCAGGAAGAGCAGGGGAACCAGCAGGAGCCTGTGAACCAGCTTCAGCCGCTCTCCACCATTCTGGGAGCAACTGGGGAATAGTGAAATTGGCATTTACCCAGGAATGAGAAAGCCTTTGTAGAATTCCAGGCTTCCTAAGGAGAAGCTCCACCACCCCAATGGGGCAGAAAAAAGAAAAACATGAGTTTGGATGCAATGAAGAAATGAACTGGTAAAAGGAATTTTCGAGCATCACCCCTCTGCCCTAGGCAGAGACCACAGCTGGGAGATGGAGGAAGCCAACAATCTCTCCCATGGGGGAAAGGGAGACTGGTGGGTGAGTGCCAGCTGTGCAGGACTCTGCTAAAGAAATCCATTTCTCTCCCACAGCAGCCAGAGTAGTAAGGCAGGACCTCCACTAGGGGAGGAAGAAGAAGATCAGAAGAGAGGCAGAAAAGAATATCAGGGGCATTAAAGGAAGCTTGTCAACTGCTGATGGCATTCTAGGCTCCAGCTGGACGCTGTCCACCAGGCACTGGGAAAACCTCACACACAGATCCCCGCAACTGCCCCAGAGGCGCCCTCAATGCTCCAAGTGCCAAATTCACACCTCCACATACTCTGAGGAAAAGATCCTTGTGCATACTCCAGAGGATAGCAGCAAGGAAACTCAAGTACAGAGGGAGCATCACAAGAGAAAACAAAGCCAGGTCTGTGTCCAAGGAGAATGTACAATCTTGAGCAGTCAGTGACGACTTTTGAGGAAACAAAGTCAGAGTTTCAGGTGGCAGGCCTGTTTGCACTATATGGCGAGAAGACATGCCAGCCTTAAGAATCTTTCACCACGAGAGGAGCTGAAAAGAAACACAGAGGCGGACATATTGTAACAAGGCTGGAGAAAGCATCAGAATAATACAGAAGGGGACCAAAGAAAATGCATCTAGCAAACCTGGAAGGCACTCTAGCAAAGAGTGCTGAGGGAGTGACTGCTACTTCAAATGTGAGAATAGCAACACAAAACTCCAAGGACCATGAGGAATCAAGGAAACAGGACATCACAAAAAGATAACAAAAAATCCCATCCCAGTAACAACACAAACACATGGAATTCTGTGGATTTACCCAATAAAGATTCCCCAAAACCACTGATCTGGAAGAAAACTCAATGACCTATGAAGTAAACTAGAAAGAGCAATTCAACAAAATATATGAACAAATCTGGAGAATTCTAACAGAGACAGAAATAAATAAGAAAAGAACCAACAAAATACCCAGGAACTCAAAAGTTCAATGAAAGCAATGAAGCAGCATGCAATAGAGAGTATCAACAGCAGAACAGAGCAGACAGAAGAAAGCATCAGTGAGTCATAGGACAAAACACTTTGAAATAAGCCAGTCAGAGGACAACAAATACAAAAACAAAAACAAAAGAGCCAAAAGAGTAGAAGAGAGCCTATGTGATCTTTGGCATGCCATCAAAAGAAGCTTAATCCCAGAATGCATAGGGGAGTCAAAGAGGAGAAAGAGGGCAGAAAAGAGTATTTAAAAATAATGGAAACTATCTTCCATTCTCCAAAATTCCCTAAACTAGGTAGAAACCTGGAGCATCCAAAGTGGATTAAGCTAAAAAGATCATCTCATCATTTCATTCAAAAACGATCCTCTACAAGACATATTATAATGACACTGTCAAAAATCTAAAAGAGCAAGAGAGAATCCCAAAACCACCACAAGAGAAAAAAAAAAAAAATGGAAACTTTTACCAGAGAACTCCATTCAGGCTTCAGCAGATTATTCAGGAGAAACCTTGAAGGATCCGAATGATATATTGAAAAATTCCTGAGAAAAATACACTGGCTAGCCCAAACAGCGCTTCTCGCAAGAAGTTGTAACCTTCAGAAAATAATAAGGATGAAGAAATACTTTCCCAAACAAAGAAAATGCTGGGGATTTCATCACCATTAGACTTCTCTTACAAAAATTGCTAAAAGAAGTTACTTTAAGCTGAATTCAAATGCTATCTAGTATCATGAAAACATATGAAAATATACATACACTGTTAAATGTAAATCTATAGTCATTGAGAAAGCTCTGAGTTTTGTAATATGATGCTGTGTTAAACTCTTAACTATAATATGATGATTAACAGCAAGGAATAATAAAAGTAACTATAGCTACTATATTTGGCAATGAATACACAATATGTAGGCCATTTGCAAATCTAAAAAAAGAAACCATAAGTGGGGAAAGGAGTAAAAGGATTAGAGTTTTCATATGGTGAACAAATTTAAGTTGCATATCAATGTAAAACGTACTGTTATATCTATGAGATGTTTTTATGCTGAGGCCTCATGGTGACCACAAAACAAAAATACTTCAGGTTCACAAAAAGAAAAAAGAAAGAGACTCAAAGCATATCACCTGGAAAATCACCAATCCACAAGGCCGGCAGTAACAGAGAGAAAAATGAGAAGAAGTAAAACTAGAAAATAGCACCAGAAGGAATTACTAGGATGACATTAGTAAGTTACTACATATCAATATTACTCTCTATGCAGATGGGATTGAATTCTACCTCAGTGAAAAATCACAATGGCAGAATGGAGTTAAAAAACAAGACCCAACTATATACTGCCTACAAGAGATGCAATTCACTTTAAGGACAGAATGCAAAGTGAGGGGAAGAAGAGAGATTCCATGGAGTAGAAACTAAAAGAAAATGGAGATAGCTGGATTTACATCAGACAATAGCAGACTAAGCCAAAAGATGGGAAGAAGAAACAAAACTCACCTTCATATGATAATAAAGGAGTCAACTCATCAAGAAGATACAACAATGGTAAATATATACACACCCAAGATCAGATTGGATCACCTAAATATATTATGTAAATATTAACAGATCTGAAGGAAGCCATAGACAACAACTGACTAATAGCAGGGACTTCAATACCCACTTCTAGCAACAGATAAATCATGCGGGGACAAAATTCAGAAGGAAATGTTGGACATGAACTCTACTCAGACCTAACAGACATAATAGAGAGCTATGTTTTATATATATACATAATAGGGTATGAAACATAGACATTTCCTTTATTATATTCTATGAAATACACATAACATATACGTCATAAAATATGTATTGTATATTTTATAGGTATTTATATATTCCATCCATGGCTGGGTGTTACACATTCCTTTCAAAAACACAAGAAATATTCTCCAGGATGATATGACAGGCCACAAAACAAATCTTAGTAAAATGAACAAGATAGAAATACCAAGTACATTTCTAAACTCAATGGTATGAAACAAAATAACAATAAGCTTAAAGAGAGGAAAAGCTTGAAGAAACTTACAAATAATGTGTAAACTGACTACACACTCTTAAAAAAACCAATGGCTCAAGAAGGAAATCAAAGAGGAAATCTAAAAACATCTCAAAACACCTGAAACAGTAGATACACAACATACTAAAACTTATGGAATGCTATAAAAGTATTTTTTTGAGTCATGTGTATAGTAGTGAGACCATACATCAAGGAAAAAAAGTTCCTCAATGCTAACTAAATTTACAGTTCAGGGCTTCATCACAAAAATAACAAATTTACACCAAAGATAGAAGAAAGAAAGAAATAGCAAATATCAGAGTGGAAATAAATAAAATAGAGACTCCAAAAACAGAAACATCAATAAAACTAAAAACGTTTTTTGTAAATATAAGGAAATTGACAAACATTTGCCTAACTACAAAAAAAAAAGAAACACCCAAACAAAACAATAACCGTAAAAGATAATACATTATAATAATATCAAAAGTCATATATAGGACTACTATGAACAGTTACACACCAACACATTGGCTAACTTA